>NW_008659699.1:13556-14151 GCF_000695815.1 Acanthisitta chloris | reverse complement strand
CTGGAGACATGCCTGTAGCAGGGGGGGCAGGAAGACCTGAGCTGGTTTTGCCTGTGTGGATGTTGGGATGGGATAGAGACACAGTGTCCAGGCCTGAAGGTGTGTAATCCCTCTGGGTTTCACAGAATCACAGGCTGGGGGAGGTTGGAAGGGACCACAGTGAGTCATTTGGTCATCCAGAGTCATCCCAGAGCACATGGCACAGGATTGTGTCCAGATGGTTCAGGAATATCTCCAGTGAGGGAGAATCTAGGACCTTTCTGGGCACTCCTGTGCTGTTCCTGGTGTGTTCAGTGTATGAAATGCTTTGAACAGTGTTTATTGCCTGAGATCTCCTCTAGCTTGGCTATATCTGAGCTGGATGTGTCTTGTGTGTCCCCAACATGAGAAGGACATTGAACTGTTGGAGCAAGGCCAGAGGAGGCCACGAAGCTGCTCAGAGGAACTGGAGCATCTTCCCTACATGGACAGGCTGAGAGAGTTGGGGCTGTTCAGCCTGGAGAAGAGAAAGTTGTGTGGAGAGCTCAGAGCAACCTGCCAGGAGCTGAAGGGGCTCCAGGGAAGCTGCAGAGACTCTTGGTTAGGAACTGCAGGG
>NW_008659699.1:0-13457 GCF_000695815.1 Acanthisitta chloris | reverse complement strand
TTGCCCAGGGAGGCTGTGGCTGCCCCAGCCCTGGCAGTGTTCACAGCCAGGTTGGCTAAAGCCTTGAGCAACCTGCTCTGGTGGGAAGTAACCCTGCCCAGGGCAGGGGTTGGGGCTGGGTGATCTTGAAGCTTCATTCCAACCCCTTAACATACTACGCTATACAATGACTGTGGGCAATACCAGCCTGTAGAAAAGCAGAACTTGCTTTTTGCTGTAACCCTGAGGGCAGGAGCTCACTGACCTGGCTCAGGTCACCCTGTGATGAACCAGAACCAAATATATTCCCTGACTGCCTGGGATTGGCAGTCCCAAAGCATCCTTCCCACCTCCATCTCCTCTCCTTGGCTCCTCTGCTGGTTTTGGCTCTTCTCCAGACCCATGGAGCATCCCATCAGCTGAGAGGAGACATCCTTTTATTTCCTAGCCTGTTCATGATTTCTCTTTCCCATCAGAGCTGCAGTGAGCTTTATGGAGCTTATAGGAACAGGTGGGTGCTGTGCTGGTGACACCCCAAGCCTGTCTGTGCCCTTGTACCATGTCAGGACCTGGTCAGCAGGACCTGCAGTGGTGTCTGCTGGAGCAGGAGGAGCCCAAGGCTCACAGCTACACTGCTGAGGATGCCATGGCAGGAAGCAAACCCAGCTCCATGTTAGCCTGCAATTCCCAGATGCCAACAGCTTCTGGAGATATTCACAACTCCCAAAATTGCACTAAACACAAACAAAACTGCTGACAACTAGGCCCTGCTGATTTCACTGCTTAAAACAGTTTGACTTGCTTTTTTCCTCCCTTCTCCTAAAGTGCTAAGGCTTGATGCAGAGAGCTGGATCTGCTTTGGCTCCTGATTCATCACTAGCTTTGTTCCCCACACCAGCTGCACAACTTGGGGCTCTGATGCTCCTTAGCTAGTTTAGATTTGCCTATATTTGGGCTTGAAAGGCTGGAAGGGAGATCACAAAATGGGTAAGGTTGGAAGGGACCACAGAGATCAATTGAACTGAGAGATTATCCTGCCCAGTGTGTCAAGACTTCAGTTGGAAGTCTCATAGCTCTGATTTGATTGGGTATTTCTCCAACTACAGCCTCATTTTTCTGTTCAGCCTTTCTTTGTTAGTGCTAGAGGTGACAGCACAGGTTTAGCTCAGCTAAATACAGTGGGAAGTGAGGAATGGGATAGGCAAAGTGAGTGGGTTGTCTCATTTATGGTCAGGTTGAACATTTGGGGAGTTCTAGGTTAACCTATCCCTTAGCTTAGGCATGTCCTAGGAACAGCAGCTACACAGCATGGGAATTAGTGCTCAAGGATTCAAAGCTGTGAGAGCTGAAGTGACTTTGAGCACAGGTCCAAGACTTGCTAGGACAAAGGATCAAACCAGGTTCAGTGCAAGTACTTGGAGTGCTTACAGACCTATCTGAAATATCTGCTAGAGCAGAATGGTGTTTTCTCCTGAGATATTTATCTTTTCCAAGAAACTCTCTGCCACTATTGAAAGGATGAGCTGCAGTCCATTGTCCATTATTGCTGATAGCTCAATAGAGTTCAATAGCTCACTATTATTAAGCAGTTATTCAATAGTTATTGATAGTCATTAGTTAATAATAATCATTAGTCAATAGTTCATCATTATTAATCAGTCCAAGAAACAATTGGATAATGCTTTCAGGCACGTGGTGGGATTCTTGGGGTGTCCTGGGCAGGGCTAGGAGTTGGACTTTGATGATCCTTGTGGCTTAAAAAATCCAAAATCCAACTCAAAGCCTATTTTAGCCAATATATTCCATTTTTTTTCCCTATTCAAGACATTCTGGCCAATGTTGTCTATTCATAGAATCACAATGTCCTGAGCTGGGGGGGATCTCCAAGGATCACCAGTCTGACTCCTATCCCTGCCCAGGACACCCCAACAATCCACCCTGGGCCTGAGAGCATTGGCCAAACACTCCTGGAGCTCTGTCAGCCTTGGGGCTGTGCCCACTGCCCTGGGGAGCTGTTCAGTGCCCAAACACCTCTGGGGGAAGAACCTTTGCCTGATCTCCAGTCTAACCCTCCCCTGACACAGCTCCAGCCATTCCCTGGGTCCTGTCCCTGGTCCCAGAGAGCAGAGATGGAGCTGATCCTGCACTGCCCCTTGGGAGGAGCTGCAGCCCCTGATGAGCTCTGCCCTCATCTCCTCCAGGCTGAACAAGCCAAGTGACCTCAGCCACTTCTCACATGGCTATAGACCATTCCCCATCCTCATGTCCCTCCTTTGGACACTTGTTAATAGCTTCAGAGCTTGCATTATTTCAGAATGGCTCTGAAAACATCACTTAATGCTGCACCTTTGGATGCTGATTGGGTTTTCCCCTTCATCCTGCCTACTGAGGGTTGCACCCATTGCCCTGCACATTCTTCTTGGCCAGAGCTTGTTTTGCAAACACACTATAGTGGATTTCCATGTGTGTGACCTGCTGCTTCCTCCCAAACTGGGGAGCAAATGCACAATTTCCCATGCCAGACAGAATTTCCAGTTTGGAAAATGGAGCTGCTAAGAGAAGGAAAAGAACAGCAAGCCATTAATATTTTATAAAGCACTCAAAGACTCTAGTGCTGAGAGCCACAGAAAAGCCTCTGAGGAAATCAACAAATTTCTGTCTTCAGAGCAGATGTTAAAATAATTAGAGTAAATAAGGCACAAGGCCACACACTGCACAGTGCAGGAACAGGGTTTGGTGTCCTTTGGTCTCTAAACCATTTGTGGGGCTCCCACTGCAGTAACCCTCATGTAAGGTCCCTTGTGTGCCCTATATGGTGCTGGGGGTGACCTGCAGCTTTATGCTGCTGGGTCTATGGGTGACACCCAGAGCTGCAGTGGCTTAGCACTCACTGCTTATACCATGTGTTGGGGCAGCATTTGTCAGAGTTTCATACTATGTTAAAGGGTTGGAATAGAGTTGAGATCATCCAGTGCCAACCCCCTGCCCTGGGCAGGGACACCTCCCACCAGAGCAGGTTGCTCAAGGCTTTAGCCAACCTGGCTGTGAACACTGCCAGGGTTGGGGCAGCCACAGCCTCCCTGGGCAACCTGGGCCAGTGTCTCACCACCCTCACAGCAAAAACTTCTGCCTAAGATCTAATTTCCATTTCCCTCTTTCCATTTCTCCCCATTCCTCCTTGTCCTGTCCCTGTTGTTCCTAACCAAGAGTCTCTGCAGCTTCCCTGGAGCCCCTTCAGCTCCTGGCAGGTTGCTTTGAGGTCTCCACACAACCTTTTCTTTTCCAGGCTGAATAGCCCCAGCTTTTTCAGCCTGAAGACCTTCTAGCCCACTATAGACTCATAGAATGTTAAGGGGTTGGAATGGACCTCAAAGATCATCCTGCCCTGAGCAGGGACATCTCCCACCAAAGCAGGTTGCTCTAGGCTTTAGCCAACCTGGCTGTGAACACTGCCAGGGTTGGGGCAGCCACAGCCTCCTTGGGCAACCTGGGACAGTGTCTCACCACCCTCACAGGGAAAACTTCTGTCTCATATCTAATCTAAATTTTCTTCTTACAATTTATCCCCATTGTCTGCCTACACCTACCCAAATGCTACTTTTCTCTGGGTTTTAAGCCTCCTTTTTGTGGAGATCTAACTCCCTGAGGTTTCTATCTGCATTTTGAGTTTAGCTGCAATTTGTCTGTTCAGAAGTGATTTTATACACCTCCTTTCCATCAGAAGTCTTGCTAAGAAGCAGCACAGTGCTCCAGCAGTTCAGAAAGCCACCAGGAGTACAAACCCACACTGGAATTCTGCCTTTCCCTGCTGCTGGAGACATTTAGTCAGATGCAAACCCACGTGTTGGGGCATGATAGTGCCTTGGGCTCTCCACTCCTGCAATGCCAGGTAATAATGGATAGGAGAAGCACAGCTACTCTGAGATTCACCTCCTGGATATCCACACTCCATAAACATAAAAATGCAGACTCAGTCCAAAAAAAAAAAAAACCAAAAAAAAAAACAACCAACCAACAACAAACCCATCATCAAAAAGCCAAAAGTTCTATAATTAAACCAGTCCTGATCTAGCACTTGCTTACTGGTTGGGTTTGGACTTGGCTCTCTGAGGTGCTGCCATCAGGTATGTGTATATGCAAATCTACATGTGCATATACCTCCTGTGAGCAGTGCTCCCTTCCCCAGCACCTGTCTCCTCTCTGCCTCAGCTGCCCCAGGGCAAGGGTTGCCAACTTGCTCAGCTGATGCTCAACCCCCTGCAAGGAGGAACAAGGCTCATGGCTGAGGTCCCAGTTGTCCTCAGGTTAACCTCAGTAATGTCTCATTCTTTGGCACACTGAGCTCCACTGTTACATCTCTTTCCACATGTGGATTGCTGATTTCATTGTTAGTCTGGAAAAGAGTAGAGGAGGCAAGAGTTGGCCCAGCTGTACCTCCTGTCCCTGTTTTCAGTGAGGCTGACACTTTGAGGGGGAAAATTTGTTGTTCAGCCTTGCAGCTCTTTCCTTGGATCTCTTGAGACTGTTTTATCTCTAGTTGTCTCTCTAGTTCTTTTGTTGTCTCTCTCTAGAAGTTGTCTCTCTAGTTCTTTTGCCTTGGCTACATCCACCTCCCTTTCCAACTGAGGTGTCCCCAAGCCATGGCTGGTTATGGTTGCCCCTAACTCTCTCCATTAAAGGACCTTTGAGCCAGTCCAGAACACCAATATCTCTCTGAGAATTGCTCTTAATTCCCATTTCACTGTGCCTAGGAGCATTGCTTCCAAATATCCATGCAGGCTTGGAATATTTGGCCTCTATTTTAACCCTCACAAAATAAAGATCCTAATAAACTGTGTTGGCATCACTGAAATCTTCCACAGTATCATGTAGGGCTTTGTGCACTGCCTTTGTTAGGCATAATTAGCACTTTGAATGTGCACACATCAGATGGTGCTTGAATAGGAGAATTCCTTTAACCCCTCAGCCTCCACATCACATCCCTCTGTGTGTCCTGGAATGACACTGCCAGGAAGCAGCAGGAGGATTTGTGGTTTCAGTGCTGTGCTTTGAGGCTCTGTGTGGTACCAAATCAAAAGCACCAAGTGCCTGCTCAGTTCTCCATATGTGGAAGGAGGTAATGGCAAGAATGATGATTGTTAATATTTTTCTATTAATTCCAGCATCGAGTCTCTTTCTTTTATGTCTTTGTGCTCATCTAGCAGTGATACAAGTGAGTTTAAATGTCCTGTGCAGCACAAAGAGGCAGGGGAGGGTTTCAATCAGGGCTTTTCAGGTGGGGTCTGTGTGAGGTGATGTCAGGATGGAATCAAACTGATGCTTCAGTGGCTCAGGTGAGGTGTGTATGAGGTGATGTCAGGATGGAATCAGACTGATGCTTCTCTGCTGAATTCCAGATTTTTCTAAGTAGAAAAAAAACCCCTCTTGATATTCCAATTAATTTACTTCCAGGAGTAGGATTTTAAGGTTGACAAACTAAATCCATAAATATGAGCTTCAGGCTGTGCTTTGCTCCTGAATAAACAGGACCAGGAAGGGCCATGCCCTTGGTTGGCAGCACATGCTGCTCCCCTGACTTCTGTAGGAATTTCTCTGCACCTTCCCCTGCACCACACTGTGCTGAGGGCAGGGTTCAGCCATGGCATTGCTTGCTTACCCCAAAGGCATTCCCAGAGCAAACCACTGTGGAGTGGCAGAACATTGCACTGAAGGGATCCAGCAATGATTTGGTCTCTGCTGTAATGTTGGGTTGTTCTTGCAATGAGCTGTGGAAAAAGCTTCCTTGTGTCTATGGAGTGATAGTCATAGCAATGCCAGAAGCTCCAAGGTTGTTTCTTGCCCCTGACTTAGGTCAGGCTCTGCACAGAGTGGCTTGGCTTGTCCAAAATGTGCCCAAGAGAGGAGGAAGCCCTGGTTGGGCTGGGAAGAGCAGGGAGTGTGTCAGGCAGCAATCCCTGCACGTGCACCATGTGCTGGGTGACACGAGCCAAGTCTTGTGCTGTCCTTCCCTCCAGGTTTATGAGCGAATGGAAATGAACTCTTGTTTTTCTCTATTCCTTGGCCCAAACCTTAAAAGGAGTGTTTTTGTCTGAAATTGAGAAGTGATTTGCATACTTCATTTTCTTTGCTCTCACAAGTCCAAACAGCTCCTTTTCCCCTCTCTCTCTTCAGACATCTGTTACTGGATTGCTTGTTTTGTCCCTACCCAATTCTGAGTCTGCTGCAGGAGGTCCTGGAGCCTGCAGGGTGTTCCCAGCAGAGCACTGGGAGCCCAGGAATGGGTGACCTCATCCCACCAGCACCCACCCTGTCTGGGCTCACAGCACTGCACTAGAGGGGTCAAACTTTCTGCTGCTCCTTTTGATCTTGGTTACTAATGGCCCAAAATAACACTAAGGGGTCTCCTCCTACCTCCCTCTTTGTTCAGCTTATCTCTGTTGGAGAAAGTTGAGGCTCCTGTTGGAACATGCCAGGAGGTTATCTGTTATTTATTCATTGCATGCACAGAGCCCTCTCTGCAGAGGAGGAGGTACTGTGTTTCCAACTGGGAAGGCAGGAGCTGTGCATGGTCTGCCCCAGGATTTATGCAAATAGGTGTATTTTTATGCCAATTTAGAGTCAACTGTCTGTCTTGTTAGGGAAATAGTGGCAAGTTTGGCTACAAGCCAGAGCACAAGCCAATCATTCTCTCCATGCCTGCTCTGTTCACAGGGAAGGGGCTCCCGTGGATGCTGTGCTGGGGGGAGATCCATGCTGCAGGGCAGGGCATCACCTCCCCACGGGCACAGGGATTTGGGCTGCTGCTCTGGGGGATGGGAGGGGTAGGTGATACCCCAGGCTGGGGAATTATTTCCTCATGGAGAAGAGAAGGTTGTGTGGAGAGCTCAGAGCAACCTGCCAGGAGCTGAAGGGGCTCCAGGGAAGCTGCAGAGACTCTTGGTTAGGAACTGCAGGAACAGGACAAGGAGCAATGGGGAGAAATGGAAAGGGGAAATTGAGATTAGATCTTAGGCAGGAGTTTTCCCTATGAGGGTGATGAGACACTGGCGGCTGTGGCTGCCCCAACCCTGGCAGTGTTCACAGCCAGGTTGGCTAAAGCCTTGAGCAACCTGCTCTGCTGGGAGGTGTCCCTGCCCAGGGCTGGAGATTGAGACTTGATGATCTCTAAACTCCATCCCAACCCCTAAAATTCTGTTATTCATTCATTGCACATTCCCCTCTGCCTGTTGCTGGGGTTTGCCTTGGCTCAGCCACTCCACCCTAGGATGCTCTGCATTCACATCTCAGCTGTAACCACCATCTGCCCTGAGCCCCAAGATGCTGAAACACCTGAGCTGCTCAGCAGAGAGCCCTGAGGAGAAACCTCTCTTAGTCCCACCCTGCTGGTCATTTTTCCTAGACATCCCCTTATCAGCCTTTCCTACCTCCAAGCACTCAGTGAGAAGAGCAGCCAAGAAATCCAAGGCATGCTGGGCTGAGGCACTGCAGGAAGCACTGAATTATGTGTGAAGTTGGAGGTCTTGCAGCTGTCTTAGACATGTGAAAAACTTTCCATAAACACTTTTGGATGCTTTGGGGAGTGAAATGAGATTTTAAAAATTTTTTTTGAAGCAAGAAAAGAATTTTAGAAGGCAAAATTAGTGCTGGGAGATGCCTGTTTAATTGGGAATTCTCAAAGTCTCTTTCAAGTTAGGGTTGAAATCAAGTGGTTTAAATAAGTGCTGTGGGACTCTGAGCATGGGAAGTGTTTGAGGTTTAAGGCTATTTCTCATGTGATAAGAGTTATCTTAAGCATTGGAGTCAGTTCAAGTTGCTGCTTGCGTACATATATTGAATGTAAACTGAAAGAGAGGAGGTTTAGGTAGGGAGTTAGGGAGAAATTGTTCCCTGTGAGGGTGCTGAGACACTGGCACAGGTTGCCCAGAGAAGCTGTGGCTGCTCCATCCCTGGATGTGGTCCAGGCCAGGTTGGATGGGGCTTGGAGCAACCTGGGCTAGAGGCAAATGTCCCTACCCAGGGCAGGGGGTGGAATGAGATGAGATTTAAGGTCCTTCCAAACCCAAAGCAATCCATGAGTCTATGATTCCATGAAAACACATGCACAGTCCCAAGAGGAGAGATTGATGCTCTGAGCTTCTCCATCAAGTTTCTCCAATTAACCACGAAAGGATGTAAAGCATTAAGAGCAAAGCAACACAGCCTGGTGGCTGCAGCTGGGGCTGCTTTCTCTGTGGCTCCCACACCACCAACCACAAACATGCTCAGCCCTGGTGAGCAATTTGCTGGGGCACAAGCTGAAAACTAAGCAGCTCTTCCCTCCTTGTGTGCAGTCCCTGCAGTACAGTCCCATGGACATCAGCCCATGGAGAGCAAATGTCTCAGCCACAAGGTTTGAATTTTGCACTAGTGCCACAGTTCAGAGAAGCTGCAATGGGAAGACAAAGACAAATGGAAGTGTTCCAGGCCAGGTTGGATGGGGCTTGGAGCAACCTGGGCTAGTGGAAGGTATCCCTGCCCATGGCAAGGGGTTGGCATCTTTACTCTCCCTTCTAACCCAAACCATTCCATGATTGAATCCATGGGGTTTTTACTCTCTGTAAATAAAGGAAGTTCTGAATTTATTCCCTATCTAACTTCTGCTCCAAACCTTTTGCTTTTGTCACTTTTGTTTCCAATTGAATATTTGGGAAGGGCCTTTTGTTTTAGTTGGATTTCTTCATGCCAAACTGAGCACAAGGAGAGGAATTCCAAAAACAAGCGGGTTGGTTCCAGCCTACAATTGAAAACACATAGGGAGGGATGGACTCTGCTCCCTCCCAAGCCTTAGAGTTAGACATTCAAAGCCATTTTGGTATCTAAAAGGCTTTGAAAATCCCAGTGGAGATGAGAACTTAACTCCTCATTTCAATGGTACTTTGATATGAGATTTTTTAGGTGCTTTATGGGCATCTTGAGGCACATCAGTGCATAGGAAAATCCACATATTCCCACCTGATCCACTTAGGAACTGCTGTTAATGCACCTCTTGTAGAAGGCACTTAGTTTTCCATGCAAAATATGTTTTGGTAACTCATTCTTTGTGTCTTTCCAGCATGTTTCAATGTGATTTAGTTAAATGACAAGCAAATCAATATGATGTTTTTTATATCATTTCAACTGAATTCCAAGTTCAACTCCAAGACAGCTTGAGACAAATGATTAACTAGTAAATAGATGTCATTCTAGATCTCCTAGAATAATCAAGTTGATAAAATAAATAGAATAGGACTTCAAATAGAGCTTCTGACTAAGAGAATTGGGGTTAGAATAGCCTGAAAACACTTAGCTAATGTTTTGTGTTCTCCAGGTAGCAAAAAAGGGCCAAATTAAAAGGTACATTACCACACACTCATGGCTACAGCAGTAACAGCATCAGGTTCTCTGCAGGAAAATAGGTAGGAGTAGATAAGAATCAGTTTTGAATATTAAAGTTTCTTGTGGTTTGAAGCTATGCTGCAAATTGTTGTGTTAATTAAATCTGCTCTGAGTTTGGGGTAAATGAAAGGGCAGAGAAGGTACTTGTTGCCTAAATGTCAGTTCTGTGTTCCCAAATCCTTGGGTTATGCTAACGAAGCATAAGAGTCACAGAAGAGCAGAGGATAAGGGGAATAAATCTAATAATCTGAGTGCCTGTAGTGCAGGTAATTAGTTTCTGCTCTTCCAAGGAGAGTGGACAAGGAGTCAGATTGGGGGGAAAGGAGAAAGCCAAGTTGGAAATCCTTTGCCAGCCTGAATAAAGTTTTTGCTCCTGTTTTCCTCCAGATTTCAGGGACTCAGGTGAGATATCTCTGTGTGACTGATGTGGCAGAAGCCACTTTGATAAAACAGTTGAGATGCTTTGATAACATAATTTAAAGGCATTTGGATCCATCCTGGAGGTGTATTTGTGGCAGTCCAGGAAAAACAATTTCATGTCTTGATTTTATTCAATCCTTCATGGGATTTCACTAGGAAGGTTACTGCCTCTGGGTCAGGTTTGTGGGCTGTCAGTTGAGTTCAGCCTCTCCAGGTCCAGCCCCATCCCTCTCCCCTGCATTCCTGGGGGTGAGACCTGAGGGGATACAAAGCTTGTCCCTACCATTGGGGAGAAAAGGGGATGTGGGGAGAAGAAGGGATATAGGTAAGGAGAGAACATGGGGGAAGAGGAGACACAGGAGATGTGGGACATGGTGGGGAGAAGGGATATGTGGGGAGAAGAGGAGATATAGGCAAAGAAGAGTCATGAGGGCAGAGGGGACATGGCAGGAAGAGGAGACACAGGAGATGTGGTGGGAGAGAGGATATGATGGAGAGAGGGGAATTGTGGTGGGGGAGGAGGCTGTGAGGAGTGGGGATAAGGGAGGATCTGTGAAATGTGAGAGGATCTGAAATTTGTCTTGTCTTGTGGGGGAGTTAGTAGGAAGGTAGCATCACCAGTGTAGATGTGGGAAACCTCTCAGGAAAGAGTCCTGAAGGCAGTTGCAAGGCCCCAGGTGGAGTGAGCAGGGTGAGGATGCTACTCTCAGCCTCCTGCCTCACTCACTCAGCTCTTCTGGGACACAACACAAAGCATTTCACAGCCACACTGAAGGTTGATCTGCTTTCCCATCTTTCCCATCTTTCTGTACCCCTAGCCATGGTGATACAGGTCTGATGATGTCCTTTCTTACAGACTTGGAGGCAAGAAATATTTGCTAGAGCACTCACAACCTTTTAGGAACCAGTTCTGGCCAAATGCTGCTTTCAGAGAGGGTCAAAAGGCAGATCAGCAGGACCTCAGTACTGCTATGCTGAGCTGCAAACACTTGGGGTGTGTGACCCAGAAAGTGAAAGATGGTGGGGAGATACCTCCTTGGAGTTGTGGCAGCAGGATGAGATACCTCCTGATCCCATGGGCACTTGGAGATGCTTTCAGAGGAAGATGCTGGGATGCCCCAGGCAGAAACACCCATTTCTGTAAGAACAAGAGAGGTATCACCTCCAGCACAGAATCACCATCAAAGTTGGAGCAAACCTCCAAGATCATCAAGTCCAACCATTAACCTGTCACTGCTGAAACCCCTAAACCATATCTTCCAGTGTTTCCAGACACCTCTTAAACACCTCCATGGGTGGTGACTCCACCACATCCCTGGGCAATATTCCAGTGCCTCAACACCCTGACAGGGAAAACATTTCTCCTAACATCTCCTCTGACTCTGCCCTGGCTCAGCTCAAGGCCATTCCCTCTAGTCCTCTCCCTGCAGCCAGGGCAGGACAGACATCCCCCACCTCTCTCCAACCCTGTCAGGGAGTTGCAGAGAGCCATGAGGTCACCCCTGAGCCTCTTCTCCAGGCTAACCAAGCCCAACTCCCTCAGCCCTTGCCCATGTGCTCTAGCCCTTTGCTGCCCTCGTTGCCCTTGGCTGGACTCTCTCCAGTGCCTCAATGGCCTTTGGGCAGTGAGTGCCCAAAGCTGAGCACAGCACTGAGCTGGGACCTCCCCAGTGCCCAGTGCAGGGGGATGACACTGCCCTAGTGCTGCTGCCACACTGGGCTTGAGCCAGACCAAGATGCCCTTGGCCTCCTTGGCCACCTGTGCACACTGTTGGCCCCCTCTGAGCTGTGCCACCAGCACTGCCAAGTCCTTTGGGACCAACACCTCTGTCCCCACTCCTCTCCCAGCCTGGAGCTGCTTGGGGCTGTTGGGTCCCAAGGGCAGGACCAGCACTGAGCCTCAGTGACCCTCATACAGCATGTGCCATCTTCCAGCACAAGCAGCTCTAGCTGTGCTCCATCCACCTCCCTCGTGACACCAGGGCAAATATCTCCTCCAGCCCAGCCCTAGAGCAGCTGGGAGCTAGGGCTTCCCTCTGCCTCCCCCATCCCTGTCCTGCAGGAAAGCCTTCCCTGCTGTTCCTTTGTCTGCCTGGTAGCAGCTGCAGCTGGTTCCTCTCTGCTCCCGTGATATCCTCCCTCTGGCTGCTGCAGAGCTTTGCAAAAGGAAGGTCAAAAGATGTGAGGTTGCTTTTATTTATTGAAGGGGTTAAATTGAATGCAGATTTAGCTCTTTCCTGTGCGTTGTACAGCAAAGAATAGAAAACCACATTTCCTTACTGTACCCTCAGTCCTGCCCCTTTGAAAATGAACTCTTGGGCATGGCTGGAATCCTGTTTGCTGTGCAAATTTGGATGCAAGGCAGTGATGGGCTCTGAAGCTGTTCCCATCCAACAGGAAAATCAAGCCATCTGCCAGGAGTCCTTGTACTTCTGCCAGACCACTGAACTGGCCCATGCAGGACAATTCTGGGATGGTTCTTCTGCACCTCATAAACCCCTGTTAATGCAGATGTTAGCCTAGCCCAACCTTTCATGTGGCATTTCTGAGCATTTCAGTTGTATTAATGGCTCTGTGAATGTATGCCTGGTGCTATAGAGTGGGGGGAATAGTCCAGTGGGGACTAGAAGAGAACTGAATTACATCCTGCCTGGGCTGTAAGTGAAAATTAAAGTGAAATTTCCCCAGGTGGAAGGCCAGCAGTGAGTGCAGCTGAACACAAGGCTCTTTTCCTCTGCTTTTCACACCACTTCTTCTGCCTGGAGTCATTGGAAGGCAAGACAATTTGTGTTTCCATTTTTATAGGTAGAGCCACATTTATGTGCTCTTTGAGGCTTTGTTATTGCTGGTTTGGTGGATATTGCTGGAGGATAATTAAGACCTGAATGTTTAGGGTGAGGGGAAGGGGAAAAAAACCATCTAACAGTAGCTGTGACAGACATCAGATTCTGGAATTGATTATTTGAAGTGTTGGTGAGTGGTACTGGATGATCTGAGGGGAGGCATGTGTATCCCCTTGGGGTTATGTGTGTTCCCTCCAAGTCATGTGTGTTCCCTCCAAGCTGTGTGTCCCCCCTCCAGGTCATGTGTGTTCCCTCCAGGTCATGTGTGTTCCCTCCAGGTCATGTGTGTTCCTTCCAGTTCATGTGCCTTATCTCAGGTCTAGAATAACAAGTGTGTCCCTAAGATACTTCATTTATTGGAACATTGATTTTTCCCTGTATGTGTTTATGGTGAGGCCAATTCACATCAGTCCTGGCTCCTGGGAGGGTGAGAGCTGAGAGCCACCAGACCCTGATGATTAAATCAGCATTCAATACCTATTACACTTTTTTTTCCTCAAAAACCCTTGAACTGATGACAGGATTAAAGGATACCAATAACTAAATAACAATAAGCAAAGATCATGGATTCAATCATGGAATGGTTTGGGTTAGAAGGGAGAGTAAAGATGCCAACCCCTTGCCATGGGCAGGGACACCTTCCACTAGCCCAGGTTGCTCCAAGCCCCATCCAACCTGGCCTGGAACACTTCCATTTGTCTTTGTCTTCCCACTGCAGCTTCTCTGAACTGTGGCACTAGTGCAAAATTCAAACCACCACCTTGTGGCTGATATATTTGCTCTCCATGGGCTGATGTCCAT
>NW_008659698.1:0-24290 GCF_000695815.1 Acanthisitta chloris | reverse complement strand
TTATGATCAGTAGAAATCTGCCTATTTCTGAAATTATTTTTTAAGTGTTCAAACCACCTGAATTGCTGTGATCTCTGCTTCATGGTATGACATTCTCAGCTTTTTAAAGTACAAAAGTTTGAATTAACTCCCTGGGGGAAGGGATAAAACCCCCACAATCATTCTTTTGCACTGTTGCCACATTAGTTTCCATTTACAATAAAGGTTTTGGTTTTGTTAAAAGAAAAAGCTAAAATATTTATCACTGTTGAAGTGTAAGTTTTGGGTGTAAGGTCATTCTGAATTTCTGTTTCTGTAACTAGTTATAAGGTTTCCAGCCATTGCTCTGCAGAAAGCTAGCTGACTGTGGACTCGAAAGATGAACATAAATTGATAGTTAAGCAAATGCAAAATCTTTAATTGACAGGACCTATGGGAAGCTTTTAGGTTCTTTCTTTAAACTGAAATATGAACTGTAGAATCACATCAGTAGAAGAGACCTAGTGCCTCCCTGTCTCTGCCTAGCAGGATCAGCTATACCAGTGTCATTGCTGGTAGGGTGCTTGTCCTATCTGTTATCAAAGACTTAACAGTAGTGGCAACTCACAAGCTCTTTAGGTAGCAGATTGCTTTAAAGTCCTTGCTGTTGAAGTACTTCTTCAGTTACAACTTCAGTCTTCTTTTGTTGTAGCTTCAGTTCTTTACATTTTCTTCACCTTGGCTAAGGAGAGCAAATCATTCCCCTGCCTTCTAGAAGCTTGTTGCATGCCTCTAGAGTAGAATGCTCATTCAGGGAATGTTGTTGCCCATCTGAAGTACAGTGCAGTACTCCAGGAGAGGAAATGGTGTGCGGAGTAGCACAGAAGGTTTACTTAGTGAGTGGCTTACTGCAGTGGCAGCCTTTTTGCAACAGCATGCTATTGACTTTCTGTTCAGCTTCTGATCCTCCGTGACTGAGAGAGTCCTTCCTAAGATTCATTATTTCCTTTTCATTTATGTTCCTGTCTAGGCATGCTATGGGTCTTTATCCCTATGCTTTTTTACTTTGCGGTCCATTTTACCATTCACTGTAAAGTGAGTTCTGAAGCTATTCTGTCTTTCTCAATTTAAAACTGTGCAAAGTAAGGATTAGCGTAAATGAAGAGGTCTTTGTTAGTGGGAAATACTGAAAAATATTGGACCTATCATGCATGCAGAACTTCTTAATTTGCTAAAGAGAAGGATTTACTAATACATGGTTTAGTAATCAAGGAGGTTTGTCCTTGCTTCCCTGAAGTTTTAGCTGTGTTGTTAGTTTTGCTTCTAATAGTGCTACGTGTGTCAAATTCTTGGTGAAGATGTTAACATCATCTGCCTCTCTTAGCTGTAATTACTTTTTTTGGACTTGGCATAATTCTGGTGTTTACTGTTGGAAAATAATTCTGATTAGTGGTTTATTATTTCTGATTCACTTAAATCTTTATGGATAAGAGGCTTTTTAATACCTCAAATTTGAGGAATAGTAATTAAGCTGAAGTGTGTTTGCTCTTTCATTTGCTGTTTTCTGTCTGTTAGGCACTGCCCTTTCATAGCTCCCTATCCACTTGACTTCTGAGGTTCTGCAAGGTGTTTACTAGCTACTAGTTTTCACTAATGTGCTCTTTGTATTTTATCAGACCTAGTCAATATGGAGGTGTTTTTCTTGGAACACTCTCACTCATTCATTTGCTGTTAAAGCTTCAATGTTGACCTTACATAACTAGTAATTTATATTAAGTGGTTTGTAATGATTCTTGTAATAGTTAAGATGCGTGTAAAAAAGTATAGACTTTCTGACCACCTTGTTGTCCCTGGACCATGTCTGTGCTTTTCTCATTGAGTAAATCAAACCTCTGGCTATTCCAACCTGTAGGGCAGAAGCTTTACTTCAGCTGTTGCATACTAGTGGCATATAGGTACAAAAATATGTGCTTGTGCTGCATGTTTATACTGCATCACCAGACGTAATTCATGTTCCCAGAACTGTCACGTTCCCAAAGTTTTGCTAAAAGACTTTTGAACCTTCTTCCCACGTAGTGAAAGTGTGTTATTTTCAGCTTCCTTCCAAATCCTCTGTGGCAGGTAGTTCTGCTAGTTGCTAACAAAGCAGTTGTCAGTCCTCTTAACTTGTTATTCATTAATGAGTCACCTGATGGCACCTGAAGCATTGATATGAACACTTTTTTAAGACCTTAAATTGGTTTTTTTCTTACTTCATAGATTTTTGAAACTGAGCTGTGAATATGCTAGGTATTGTAAAATGGTGAAATTAAAGGTGGAATAGTACATGTGACTTACAAAGTAAGCTTAATTTGGTAGTTCTGTGTCCTGGTTGTAGTGCATTGAATTTTTCCCTCATATTTCAGGCTTTTGTCTTAATGTTTTGGTTTTTTTTGTTGGTTTTTTTTTTATTTTGTCAGATGGCATGCTTATTGTTCTAATAAAGTTGAGATGCTACTGCTGTTATAGTCTTACCTGAATGTTGATAAGGGCTGAATCCTGACGGGAAATTCCGTTATTGACTTGCATAGTGTAAATGTGTTTGCTTGGTTTGAGGAACTTCATGCTCTAAGTTTTAGAAATACTGTGATTCCAACCACTTCTCCAGCTGTGCAAGAGCTCTGACTTTCTGCTGCCATCTCAGAGTGGCTCAGTGTGGCAAGTGCTGAAAGAATATATGCACAAATTCAGATATTGCTTGTGGGAGTGAGAGCAACATAGAAAGTAGTTTTAAAATAATGTCTTAAACGAAATGAAGAGCCAACAGGGCTCTTTTCTGATAAGAGTGTGGCAGTCACAGATATAATGCTTTGTGTCACCTTTATTTTTCTCTTCTCTTTGTGTTTTCCGTATTACTGTGTAGTCAGTGCAGTGTTGCTCAGTTGGCCAGAGTAAATGAAGTTCTTAATGTCCTTAAGGGTAATAATGCAAAGAGTGCTGGGTAATTTTGCAGACTATGCTGCTTCTAGAGCTCCATAACAGCACATAAGAGTGTAATCCTGTGAGGAGAGGGAAGCTCATCCAATAGATTTCTGTTTCTCCTAAAAACCTCTGGTCCCATCTTGGTTCTCTTGGTACTTTGGGCTGTTCTACTGGATGGATGCCTCCTGTGAGCCTATTTAACTCAGTAATGTGATGGTCTACTAAGCTGATCCTTTTCCACCTTGTGTAGTAATGTTTTCTACCTGACTAGGTGTTGAGATGTTGGACACATCTCCAAATGTCTCCAGTGTGGTTCAGAGGAGGTGTGCCTCTGGAAGCAAGGGTGGCAAGACCTCTTCTGGATTGGAGTCAGCCTCTGACTTGTTCAGCACCTCATGGAATCTTAAGTAAAAGTGGGAACTGTGTGTTGGAAAACAGCTTGGAATTAAAACAAAGCTGCATGCTTAGTTAAGAGATTTAAATACTTCTGTGTGTATTGAAGGTTAGCTTAGGCATGGAAAATAAATGGTGGAACTAAAATTTGGATAAACACACCTTTTGTAGTTGTGAGTGCTTGAGCAAGATGGACTAAAGTCGGATTAAAAGAGGAATGTGGTGACTGTCCTATTTAGCCAATTTTAAGAAGAGTCTTGACATAGTGAAGATGTGTGAAAGGAGCACTTTACCATCCTGACAACAGCTTCTTTGTTGCCAGTTGGCTTGGTTTCAACAGGATTTACAGCTGCAAATGGGATGGGCAGTTGTGTACAGTGGTTTATTGAGAGTTACACAGAGCCTCTCTCTATTATTACAGAACATTGAAATTAGACATCTGAAATATATTCAGTCACTTTACAGTTGAACGAGCTCCAAACCTGTAGTAGGTATTTGGCAAGTGTAGCTGTTGTCTTGTGCATCTCCTGTAGCTTATGTTTAAATTAATGTGACATTTCTGTAATTTTAAACTTACATTTAAGAGGATTCAGATAAATGTAGTGTAGGTACTGAATTAAAACCCAATAATTTCACTTTGGAAACTATATAGCCTTCTGTGGCTTTATCATTTTGAGTTTTCTGTTCGTATTTCTGCTGCTTCTTCATCTCCCCACTCCCATTTGCAATATGGTGGTGTTTTGGTTTTTTCATTGCTAAAGATTTTTCATGCCAGTCTTCAGGGGTTTTAATATCATCATCTTGTCGGTGACTGATCTCGCAATTAAAACAAATAGTACAAATGCGGGGCAGAGGGAAAACCGTATTTGTTAATGATACACATCATGCTAAACTGACAGTACACACCCAAAATACAGAGATTGTTGCTGAAATGAGTGCTACCCCTTGATGCTTGTCAGATGGAATATCAAGTGTCTGTTGAGAATAAACCTTCCCATCCCCTCCTATTGGTGAGAATATTAGTGATGACAGCACCTGTAATTTAAAATATAGTTTGAGGGCCAGCTTCCACAGTTTGTCAGAGGATGGTTAATATGGCGGTAAAGGGGAGATGAATGTGGCTACTTGTGAGAGTCTATTACTCAGGAGGCCTGTAAATTTGATTGGCTGCTGCAGTTCTTCCAGAATCATTTGATTTGAGAGCAATAGAAAGATAAGATATCCAATTACCCAAATGATTTGCAGGGTTAGCCAATGTTGTCATGGAGACGTGAGTTGGAACAAATTAAATTTTAAGCAATAAAATAATCTTAAAGCACGTCTGGGAACAAGAAAATCTGGCAGTGGCACTTACCTGAATTGAATCTTAGCTTGACACACTGTTGTTTGACATTGATATGCTATAGGGGCCTAAACTTTTAAATGGCATGTTGCCTTAATTTTTTTCCTTTTGCAGCCATTGCCAAACCAGAATGTAGTGTATTAATTTTAAATAAAAGGGCATTCATAATATATGCATATCTCGGTGCTCAACCTGGATTCAATAACTCATGAACAGCAAAGTTCACAGAATGCTAGCCTTAATCATTTGAAGCTTTTGAGTGTTTAAGTTTTGAGATTTAATTATAACTCCAACATCCCCTCATCCCCTGAATTCCTAACAACAAATTTTTGAAAGTGCTAGACTCCTTTTGTAGCAAAGTTCTAACAAAGCATGCAGAGCTAAGCACAGTGTAATGTTTCCTTTTCTGTTACTGCTCTCTGAATGTGTGTGCTTTTTGTTGTCTTTGAATATCTCGATCACAAAAAGAATAAATGCTGCATCATTTAAGTGTACTGCTTGTTTCAGTAATTCTCCAGCAAAAATGAATATAATAAATGTGTGCTAGAATTTACCACAAGGCTAAAATACACATATGCAGTTTCTTACTACATTTCAAAAGTCTTTGGGTATTTAAATGATTTTGAGCTTGCAACAGGGATTAAAAAGAATGGTCAAGCATGTCCCATAAAGAGAGCTTTTATCCACATGTCTGTTAGACAGATGGAGATGAAAATTGGTCTGAGGTCAAGCCATTTGCAGCATTCTCATAGGCTTCGATTTTCTTCTCAGCCCCACCACAGATAATCTCAAATGATTCAGTAATAACAAAAAGTGCAAAACTGACCTTTACTCCCCAATGGATTATTGTGTTACATGCTGTAAATGGCAGGAAGTCCATTTTGTCCTTCCAGAAGGAGTTCAGTGTTGTACTTGGCTTTCTATGTGTTGAAAGTGTAAGTGGAGGCAGAATACTTAAGAATTACCTTATAAAGCTTTTGTGAATGTGACTTGATGATATATTCTTTTCTGCACATTAAATGCTGATTTTCATATTCTTTTGATTGAAAGGAATGCTTTAGGACATGCTTTTTTTGGTACCATCGGAACTTTGGAGTTTCCTGACTTACTTTTAATCATGTTGCTCCTAAGCTGTGTTCTTCTCAATTGAATTACAAATGTGGTTCTCAAAATGGAGTCAAAGTAATAAAGTAAATAAAAATGTAGTAAATGAGAATACATAAATCCATCCTTAGGAACTGGTGATGGAGTGCTTTCACATCTGATCTAACTACATTATACTGGAATTTTATTTGCCAGAAAGAATAACAAACTTCTGACATACATCATACCTTTTAAGATAAGCATTAATTTGTAAAATAAGGTCTGGACACCTTTGGGGAGTCTCAGCTCTAATAATAGAGCAGCTGTCACAGCATATTTGACTGTTAAAACTAATGTGTTGTAAGATTTAATTTTTGCCTTAAATGATCATGGATGCTATAGCTAAAGTTACTACTGGGACATGTATTGATGGACATGATTGGAGTGAAACCAAAATTATTACTGTTGAAACATCTGAACCTGAAAGGTGATTAACTAATTTTCCTCAGAGGAAGTCTGCATTCTTCACTCAGAAGTGAGAGTGCTGGTTCCCATAAACCAGGGCTTCCAACATTAGTGCTGAAATACACATGGATGTTTGTTGTAGTGTGAAATAGAGTTTGGATACTTATATTATACTTTCTTGTTTTCATTCCATTGGAAAAATCTGTACTTTTCAAGAAATCATGTTTATTTAAGTATGATACCTTATGTAGTGCCTTGGAAAAAATGCTGTCAAAATGTGAAATTATCTGGAGTAGACTACTATAAATGAAAACAATACTTTTTTCTATCAGCGCAGAAGGGACAAAATGGCAATTCTTATATACAAGCTTTTTTAACTGCTTAGTAAAATACTTTTTAAAATGAATATTATATTTAGTAACTAGTCTGGCTGCTTTGTTCTTTGTCATTATGTAAAGAATTTGCTTTAGCAAGAGACAAACTTAAGTACAAACACTTGAGTTTGGGAATGGTTAGGTCAAAACATTTAAGTCCTTTACTAAATGGAACAGAAGCAAAAAAAAAATACATGAGTGAAAGAAAAAAAAACCCATCAGCTCAACTCAATTTTACAAAATGCAGCTGAATTCCTTCATGTTAATTTTTAATGATACTTCAGAAAGTAGGGTAGCACTTCAGTCAGGGGTCTGACAAGCTTGTCATTTGCAAATAAATCAAAAGACAATCATTACAACAGCAAGAACCAGTGAACGATGTAGGTTTGTTATTCTTTGATAGGCCCCGCACTCAAGTCCTCTATTAAAAATGAATGTATTCAAGAGGCTCTGCATTAAGAACACAAACAATTAAGGGCACTTGAGATGCTTTGCTAAGAGCTGCCGTAGAGCTAGGAAGACTTTCATGAGAGATGCAGGCTTCTGCAGTCTGCTTTGCCAAGGAGCCAAAGAAAATGGGTGATTAGTCCTGTTTGTCTATGCTCCAAAATTTTCTTTGTTTATTCATTCTTTGAACCTCTCTATATGATTCAAGATCAGCAGCCAGTTAATAGTTATGTTATAATGGGAGGCCTCTAGAAATAGCCAATAAGTACCTTTATTTTAAGAGTTTGAATTCATGAGCCCCAAATCTGGGGGCTTAGTCTAGTGACACCAGTTAGTGGTGTCCAGTCTAAATAAATGAAACTCCTTGACTGCTTCAGGAAAGTGTTTTGGTTTTAAGAATGAATGTAGACACACATGCACATGTGCACATGTATCCTGGAGGATATTTCACCTTTAAAGGTGAATGTCTGTTGCCTTTTGAACAGTTAAGTCTAAGCAGACCTTTGTTATGATGTAAAGAATGGTGGCTCAGTTTGCTCTTTGCTCAGTGGCTCTTAACTGACAATCTCAAGCTTATTTTATGGCTTGTGCATTTAAGTTTACCTAACGCTGTGGGTGAATGAAAGGTTGCTGTTCATATATTGTTATCAATGATACTCAGCTTTGTTAAGTACAAACTAAGAACGATAATTTCTTTTTCTAGTCTAATAACAAGTCAGGTGTGATAGTCCTGAGACCACAATTTTAAAGTAAGATTGACAGGGAAAGGGGGAAAGCTGATTATGCATATTTAAAAATATAACTAATTGACCTGCATTGGGACTGGTAATTATCACATAATGTACGTGATGTTGCATTTTTTGTCTTACTGTGTGCCATCCTGTATGCTATGTCTTTATAGTGAAGCTCAGATATTTTGGATGTGGGCAGAAAAAACCAGTAATATGGACAACTTGCATGTTTTATAGACTCTACAGAAAATGAGGTTGGGTGTTTTTTCCCCCTTACAGCGATAATAAGGACATCTATCTCAGAGTAGGGAGACTTTTGTGTAGGCCATATAGGCCAAAGAACTTTTCAGTAGACACTGAGTTTCTTATTTTATTCTTTTTCTTTCCCTTCTTATCTGCTATGATTCATCCTGTCTTCTTCCTGAAAAACTAATGTAATCCCATTGGTCTAGGGCAATTAACTCATTGGACCCTAAACATCATAACTAAACATCAGCCAAACAGATTTCTTTCCATAGCTGATGTACCCTGCTTTCTGAAGAGACATACTAGGCTTGTGGAAAAATGCCCTTTAGTACATGTAGTTTTAGAAAAATTCTTAACAGAGAAGTACCAACAGATTTGGTAATAGGTAAGTCTGATAACTGATAGTAGTTGGGCTGTTAACTACCTTATACTGACTTTGCAGATATGTATGTAGTACTAGTACTAGAGGCTGCACAGGGAATTATGGATATTTCATGGTTGTGGCACAAGCAGAACAGAAAGAGATTGCTGTGGTACTCTGAAATGATAGCTGTTTCTGTTGAGAATAGAGATATTTTCCCTTTATTGCAGTGGGGGAAGTTTTGCTGTAAAACACCTGTCACTCTATTGTCCTTAGTTAAGGGAAACCTTTTTATCCTAGGAAGAAACCATCCCAGAGAGAAGCTTTGGTTGCTTGTTTCTTTAGAAACTTTAGAGTGGATGTGTCAAATACCACGCTTCGGTCAGATGGAGTGCTTCTTGTCAGAGAGATGTGGTGTTTCACTGGTCTCACAAGTCTTGATGCTAGATGTTGTCATATATTTTTCCGGTGTTTGGCAGAGACTAGGAAAGAGGTGTTGAAGCTTACTAATTGTATTTAGATCCTAAATAACCTGTCTGCTGAGACATAAAAGCAGAGCGTGTCTTTTGTATCCTAATTATTGTGTGACTGATGTGTAAGAATCAAGACATTACAGTGTCATCTTAAAAGATTCAGGATGGTGGGAAGGTTCAACGGCAAGGCTTGGGAGAAGAGTTAGTAATGTTTTTGTCTGGTTTCTTTGAAAGAGTTTGTCTTTGCTCAGGTTTACACATGTCATTTCATCAAAGGCCTAATGATTTGCAGTGAGGACCTTTTGTTTCTTCTCTCTTAAAGCATGAAAGAACAAGCAACTAGCCAAGAAATAGCTTTATGCATTGATGATACCAGAAGAGACTGACAGGAGCTTCTTTAGAGTGTCTTGTGTGTAGGCTATCTTCATGTCTGGATGGTAATTTTGGTTTTGTGCAACTGTGCTACAGTGACTGGGGGAGATGCTTTCAAGGAAAACTGCAGGAGTTGTCTAAGTACCTTGAGGGTTAATTATAATGGTGGTTCCAATGATGCGCAGGTGTATAGGTCTGAAAAGCTGTAAGGACTGGTAACACTAATGACAGAAAAAGATCCCTTTACCCCACCAGAAATCCTGTGTTTAAGTTGGTGTGATGAAAGTGGTAGATAGATAAAGCTGTTGAAAAGTGGGATTCAAAATGCTTTGTCCTGTTGTCATCTTGGTTACTTAAAATGGCCAGTGGAAGATTGTTTTGTTCTCTACTGGTTCCTAATCTTGTTCTCATGTTGCTCATGGTTTCGTTAATTTGCTTTATTGACTAACACATTTTCTCATCTGATTTTTTTTTTCTTGTCAGCAATATTTTAATTGTCTCTCTATGGATTTTAGAACTCTGTACTTTTTGTCTCCATTCTTCCTCACTTCCACTTCAGTATTTCTGTTGTACTCCTGATGGTGTTTTTTTGTCAGCAAAACTAATTTTACCTTCTAATAGGCAAATAAAATTGATCAGGAAAGAAGCATTTTTTCTTCCGTGCCTGTTGCCTTTGTGTTAGGCTGCTTGATAATTTGAGTAATAATAAATCTACCTTTTAAAAGGCTTTATCTTGGGCTTAATGGATTTCAAAAATGCTCTACTTGTTAATGAACTATGTACAAGGACCAGATTTGTGCCTAAATGTGTATACAGATTAGGTGCTTTAGACATGGCAGATGTCCTAGAGTAGCTAACTAAATCTCTGTCCTCATCTGGGCTTATATATTAACTATATATTTGCAGTAGTATGAAAAATGTGTATGTTTGTTACTTTTTTCTCTGTCAGTATTTAATATAATCCTGCTTACAAGTTATTACATGCCAAAAACCCTAAAACTCGATTCTTAATCAAAATACTTTTTCTCTGTAGACAGAAATCGCCAAGAGATTGAATACAATTTGTGCACAAGTCATCCCATTTTTGTCTCAGGAAGTAAGTAAAACTGTTCAGCTGTTAAAGTGCAATTATGTTGTTTTTCTGTTTGCAAATTAGCTAGTTTTAAGATGTTAATTTTATCACAATACACAAGTGTAAGGAACATCTGTTATAGCTGAAGTGTGCGAACCCCCTGCTAATTTGGTCTAACAAATCTCAGTTCAAACTAGTGACAATGGCTCAGGCTTATTCATTGCCTAAGGAGAGTGGGAGTCTGTAAAATAGTACCAATGCAAGAAAATGCTTTTATTTCTAATAATGATGACTGCTTATTTGATATTCAGTTGTCAAATGTGGATCTAGTGAAAAAAGCATGCTTACCATCTCTTCATTATTTGTATCAGGCTTTAGTGTAAAGGTAAGTAGTTAGCTTGGATGAAAAACACTTTAAGGTTGTAAACCTATGTCTAGTTTGAATGACTGATTTTTAGCAGGTTGTGGGCAGCTGCTGTTACATTTTGTAGCTTGTTTATTTTCAAACTTTACAGTTCACAGAGTATTTGTAATTCTTGAGCTCAGTGAAGCACTTTTCCTTGTTTGGAATTTCAGTAGGTTTTACTGTGTGGGCACAGAGTATATAAATGTTAACATTTAGACTAGTGTGAAGTTGACATTATTGTTCTGTCAACTCAATTAGAAATGACTTTTTATTTGCCAGAAATTTGATAATGAAGTGAATTGGCGTAAGAGATAAGCTGGGTGCCTTCAGGGCTCTTGTTTGCTTTTAAACAGGTAAGAAATAGGGCACCATTACCTTTTACCTGCGTAAGATGTCTTGTAATAGGTAGCTTGGTCTTCTGCAGACAAACCAGTTGTTGAAGTTTTTGTGACCTGGTTTGATTTCATGCAGACAATACGTTAACACAAATTTCTCCCCATACCCCTTCTTCTTTTAATAGCATCAGCAACAAGTGGCTCAAGCTGTAGAACGTGCCAAACAAGTGACCATGGCTGAACTGAATGCCATCATCGGGGTACGTGGCCTTCCAGGTCTACCTCCTACAGTGTGTATAACTTGCTTTCATATCTTACTGCTTTGTATGCTGTTTTGGGCTGGGGTAGAGTTAACTTTCTTCACAGTGGCTAGTATGGGGCTGTATTTTGGACTTGAGCAGAACACAGGGTTTATAACATAGAGGTGTTTTTTGTTATTGTTGAGCAGAGCTTACACAGAGCCAAGGCCTTCTATGCTTTCTGTACTGCCACGCTGGCAAGGAAGTTGGGCATATATGGGAGCCTGGGAGGCAGCTGGGACAGGTGACCCAAACTGACCAAAGGGATATTCCGTACCATATGACATCGTGCTCAGTATATAAAGTGGGAGGAAGAAGGTAGAAGGGGGGGACGTTTGGAGTGATGGCATTTGTCTTCCCAAGCAACCGTTGAGCGTGATGGGGCCCTGCTCTTCTGGAGATGGCTGAACACCACCTGTCTTTGGGAAGCAGTGAATTAATTTCTTGTTTTGCTTTGCTTGTGTGTGCAGCTTTTGCTTTCCCTATTAAACTGTCTTTATCTCAACCCATGAGGTTTCCAGCTTTTACCCTTCCAAATCTCTCCCCCATCACTACACTAGTGGGAGAGTGAGTGACTGGCTGTGTGATGCTTTGGTTGCTGGCTGGGGTTAAACCGTGACACTTAGCCATTTTAAAATTAAACTTAATGTTTTGATGCCTAATGCTGTTTTGATACTCAGTGTTGCTGAAGTTTCACATGGATTTTAACAGGGATAAAGGTAACAGTTTACTTTGTCAGAACATTTTGTTCAGCAATGCTGTGTGTAACAAAACTTAGTCTGTAAGAAATATAATTATGGGGAGAGCTGCTTGTTTATTTATAGGTATCGTATGTCAGTTGATCTAGTTACGTTTGCTTCATGCTTTATGCGACACTCAAGTTCATGTAGCCTGTACAACTATTCATTCTTCTTTCTTTCCCTTTTTGTGAGTCTTTCATGAATTTTAAATTAGCAAGCTACTTCACTTGCTTTTGAAGTAGTATTAATTGTCTGACAGTGTTCTAATAGCCTTTCACCAAGAATGTGCTTTTAAATATGCTAAAAAAGTTAATACTACTTGCTTGTGACTGGTTGTCAATCACAAGTCGTTTGCTTTGTATTAATGAACTTTCTGAACCACACATTCCTTCCACTGTATGAGTTCATTGCCCCTGCCACTAAGTCCAGAAGATTTCTCATGTTTTCTGCCCTTCCAGACTAAGTGAAAGAAGTAGCCGAAACAAGAACCTGTCCTTTCTGATTTTATTCATATGTGAGCGCCTTGAGCGGATTCAAATTACTCATTTATCAATTTATGTTAATTGCTTGTGAGAAGATGCCCTGCTGGTCTTTATAGTTCCCTCAGACACTTTGTAATGATAATTAGACATGCTGCTGTACGGATTAACAGTGCCATAGTCCAATGACGTCTACAGACAATGGAACCAGTTAATCCATCTGTGCTTAAAATTACATCCCAAGTGGAGATGGAATAAAAAAAAACAGGAGTGAAGGAGGATTAAAAGAATGAGCCTCAGCTTGAAAACGCTCCTTTCATCAGTTTCTCAATTGCAGATCTGCAGTCGGTTTGCCTGTAGTAAGCTATTGGCAGTCAATTAGGTGAAATAAACTGGGAGGGTGACCTTCATTTCCTTTTAATAGCTTTTCCTCCCTGAAATGGGGAGCTTCAGTGGATTTTCAGCTTAAATTTTATTCAAGCTGCTTTATTACACTTGACAGATTAGCTTTGCATAAACATACCCCCCCTCAAATCTGTGCTGTTTTTCCTTCGTATCAGATTTTGACTGTTACTTAGTTGATTTGCTAATCACATCTTAGAGACCCACACAATTACATCTGTATTTGTCACAATCTCCTCTATGCTTTGCTTGTGTAATGAATTACTTTATTAATACATGATTTTATGTTTGAAATACAGCACCTGTACATTTGTGGTATTTGATTAGTAAAGATTAGGGAACTGTACTTTTTTTGTATTTTTTAAAAAAAATTAATTCCTCGTTTAGGATAAAAATGGAACAAAACCCCCTTCTTAATAAACAAGGTCTAAAGAATAGTTAAGGCAGTAAAAGGATATACACATCAAAATATATTTTATAACATTCTTGCTTGACTTAGGATAGTGCTATTTAGCCAAAACAAATTTTGCTACCTCAACCATGTCATCTATTTATTTTAAAATTCTGCACAATATTGTCTTTTAAAAGCTAGAGGATCTACAAGTACCACATGTAGTTAAGAACTCCTTTTGGTGATTGGAGGAATGAAGAGGTAAGCTCTTTGGAAGCAGGAATCTACAATTCACCTGATGAGCTACTTTGCTGTGTCTTCTGAAAGACTTCTAAATGATGCCATATAAATCCAAAACCGTGAATGAGGAAATTAACATGTTGGGCACAAAATTTGTTTGGCCATTGTAGTTGTATGCATATATCTAATGCTGAAATTAAATTTGTGTCCCAGTGAGCTTTTACAGTCTTATCAGTCAATAGTTATATTGTGTCACACACTAAGTTTCATGCTCTGACATATGCTTACTTTTGTTTGAAAGGGACAGTGTGCATCCTGGAAAATCTGAATAGCATAAAATCAGGTTGACAATTCACTGGACCTTTTCTCCCCCTCACTGAGCACACAGGGTGTCAAGCCCTTTCCCCAGAGGAGAGGACACATCAGAAGCCTGTCTTTTCCTACAAGCAGCAGCTGCACTGAGGGTGAGCACAGCACAGTTTGATAGCAGCTGTCAGTATTGTTCAGGGACCCGACTTGGTGTAAAGAACAATGGAAAGGCCATGCTGCTAAAGTGCAGTGTCTTTCAAGATAAGAAAAGATATAGTAATTTAACGGTTTAGACACCTATTATAAGCATGAAAGATCATGAAACTCCTTTTCAGAATGCAAATAGGCTGCACCAGTCTGTAACAGTAGAATATGCAATCGAGCAGCCTCTGGTGCCAAGGATACTTATGTCCAATAAATTTTGATAGGAGGAAAGTTTAATTTTTCTAGCTGATGTTCACTTGGATGGTTTCTTTTGAATAAACAGAATTCTGCATTTTTGTCCGGATTTGACTTTTTTCCCATCCTTCCTTTCTCTGCTTATGGGCCATTGTTTCCTGACACTAGATGATTCAAGAATTTCACAGTTGGCTTACTTGAGTTAGAGCAATTTCTGTTGCTGCTGTGCCATATGTGAATTCTGGAAGGGAACAAAGACTTTAATTACTGGGAATAACTTTTTGAAACGCAAAATTATTTTGAAGTATATTTATAATTTTTTTAGTTTCCACTTGGAAAGATGGAAGCCTATTAGAGGACAAACTCTGAGGATAGGGACTTAAAGTCTCACAGGACTGAGATTTTTCTGAGAATTTTCCTACAAAGTCAAAAGCTAGGCTTTGGAATCAGTATATATTAAGCACGTACAAACCAGAATGAATAAATTGACACATCTTAAAAAAAAGTAATATAGTTGGACTCAGTGAGCTTGCAAGTCCTCTGTGTCGATTAAAATTCTTACTTCAGGAAGGAACTGTAGATGATATTTGGTTATTAAGTCATACCTCTGGCCTTATGCTTATCCTGCATGTTCATGAAGGCTTTAACTTTCAGCCATGAGGTAGCAGTGTGTCTAAACAACCTACTTTCCAAGTTTTTTAAAATGGCACCATTTCATATTTATTATATTAGAGATGAATGAAGTAGCAACTTCACTAGATAAATCATGAACAAAGCAGAAACCTTTCACTAAAAAGGGTGACTAAAAGTGCACCCGTTAACTCCTCCGCATTAAATCAAACAGTGTCCACATTTGGGGTTAAGAGAAAATCTAGATCACTGTATGAAAGAATTAGGTAGATTATTGTGGTTTAACATGAAGGTGTTGTTTTGATTTCTTTGTAGGTTAATTTTTTAGTTCGTGTGGAGTTTTGAGAGGAGCTTGGGGGTTATTTTCTAGAGATCGATATGTCTAGAAAATTACAGGTTCAGTTCGTGTTAGGAAATGTAAGGGATAGTTACACTGTATGTCTAGGTGTGGGCAATACAAAATTTGCTAGATTTACTTGAAAATCAATAAACTGGTTTTATCAGTAGAATATATAAATATCTGAATGAGAAATATAAACAAAAAACTGGAAAGTTTCTTTAATATTGCGTTTTTGATGCATATTTTCAGTATACCACTGAGTAGTCAGCTATGTCTTATTTTGCCTTTTGAGGTGGTTTGCTAATGATTCTGTGAAATATATATCTTCTGGATTGACAGTGCTCCTGAGACAGATTGAGTTGTTGGCCTCTGAGAGGCCTCTCCACTGTTGCATGAGGTGATTGGCTAAAGGATTAGCAAGATGTGGGATTATTTTTTCTCTCATGGCTGTGGTTGCCAGCTATCTCTGGGATTGTAGTGTGTGAAGCTTAAGAGGATGAGGTTAACCTCTTGAGGGTTTATTCTTATGAGTGTGTAGCTAATCCTTAGAAAGCCTATAAATAACTAGGCTGTATGTTTCACTATAAAATAGAAATACAGACTAGAGCAGAAATGAATGCAGAACTTAGTGCAAGGGAAGAGCTAAGCAGCTGTAGCATTACTTTAGATCCTTCTCAGCCATGATCTGCATTATGTGCTGAGGGAGGGGAAATTGCCTAGTTCTTTTAAATTCAATAAAATGAGATCTAGTGAGCACAAGAGACTGTCCTCACTTTTAACATAAACTAGCTAACCCCAAGTCTAAATTACCAGACTCTGGCAATTGGAGCTCTATTGTGCGGCAACATCTTGGGTTATTGTTCATATTTTAAAATACACAGAAACCTTAATTACATCCTAGGATTCTGTCACGGTAGTTGCTTTTAGAATACGAAGGCTCCGGACTTGTAAACTATTTGCATTCAAAAGTCAGATGGAATTGAATTGCAGGCCAGACCTCCGTGTCTTGCAAGATTTCATGTGGCATGTATGGATGGAAAAAGCTGTATCTTGAATCTTGTCCAAAAAGAATAACAGAAATATCTTTACATGTAATACCTAAGGTATAAGTCAAAAGTGAGACCGTGTATATGGTTGCAAATTTGTGAAGCTTTCAGGAAAGGAGTGAAAGGATGATGCTTGAACAAAAATATGTTTACTCAGAACTTAAACCTGCACATATGCAGCTGCTACTGTGAATGCAGAGAGAAGATAGATTCAGATGAGGCAGCATGAAAGTTGGTACCACTTGTTGGATTACTTTCTACTGAGCAGGTGTTGGGGATATGGCATCTACACGTTGAATGGTATAGAGCTCTAAGCTCATCTGTTTTGCAGCAGAATAGAGGTGCCGGGGACTGGTAAGATTAGTACACGTGTGTGTGGTAATTATGACAAAAAGACAAGAAATGCCAATGAAACATGTGGTTTCAGGAAGGGTTAGGTGGTTGGAAGCAGGGCAATTGATATTGAAGACATGATTCATTAATTTTGTGAACTTGTCTCCAAATTATTCTGTTTTGGTGTTTTGGTGGAATGGAAGAGACTGAAGTTGGGTCAAAATGCGGAAATAGTACATATCAAGGCAAGAATTTACTGCAGATGTGTTCAGTGAGCTTTGAGAATATGTGAGTGCTATTGGAAAGACAAAATGAGTGTTAGGAATGGGTTTTCTTTTGAATGTGGTTGGAGCAGTGTGTTTGTGTATTCATATATGTAATTGGCACAGAGAGGAAGTTATTTAATTCTAGAGGAAAGGATGGCTTCCTCTATAGAGTGATTTAACCCACCACTTTTGATTGAAGTACACAGGCAGTAGAGCTTTCCATACTTGCAGATAAGGAATAAGTGGATGACGTTCACAAAAGCTAAGTTATCAAATAGGTAAAACAAAACAGACAAAGAGATGAGCATACTTTCTTCTGTCTCACAAATGTCTGCTTTGTGTTCATACTTTAAGTGAGATATGTGGGGGAATTGGTGTATATGAAGAGTTAGTAGGCTGAGATAAAGATACGATATGACCTTCACTGCTTCTCTTGGAAATAGTCTGAAATATGGTGGCTTTGGGGGAGGGAGTTGGACAGGAGGCTTGAATTGGTTGGTCCAAACAAAAAAGAAATTTAGCTTGGACTGCACTTGAGGAGAAATCAAATGCAAAGAAGTTAGTTGAGTAAGATGAAGTGTGGTTATGGTCATGGAGTTGTCCTATCCCAACATATGTAGGAGTAGAGAAAGTTGTTGGGAATTTATATGTTGAATGATGTAGGGATCTAAGTTGGCCTACTTTGCAGTAGGAGAGAGAGGTGCAAAGAATGAACCACACACATCTGAAAGGAACTAAGGTCTAGCTTTGTGAAGCAAGCACTCATACACTGAGGTGAACTAATTGTCGCTGCTGATGAGATTGATATGGACTGCAGAGGCAAAATATACCTGTAACTGATTGACAGTGACAAAGGTAGAGTCACTGGGAGTAGGAAGTGCAGAGGGGCCAGAAGAAGATGCGGGTGGGTGTGTAAGTACTGTAAATATTAAACATTGGAAATGTGCAAGAAAACAGCAACCTGCTATGCTTTTAATGGGGGAAGGACAAGACAAGCTGTTGAGATAGGGGCTGTGTGGGAGGACTAGACAAGAAGCTTGCTTTCCTTATTCTTGCATAGAGTGAAGCTAGCGTAGGCATTTAGGATAACTTTAGAAAATATTAAGGACTGGGTAAAGACACAGGTTTTTACATCATTTTGCTGTAACTCTTCAATACACGAGTTTGTATCAGTTGCAGAATTCCTGTTATCTAGTAACTGCATTATTTTTTCATTTTTTAACAAGAGACTTACTGAACTAATAAGGTTGCTGTCTTGTATAATACTTGATTTCCTGAGAGCATCCAGTGCGATTTATATAGGTGCTGGCTAACTAGCTCATCAAATTGGATATTTACAAGCAGTAGTATTGCAGTAGTAAAACCAAGACTTAGCAAAAGTGTATTGCTCAAATGCATGTTCAGAAGTTGAAGACACGATAGAATGTACAGGAAACTTACAAGAATCTGGCCTGTGGCTTGGAACAGTAAAATTTGGTGTAATGTTTCTTATGACTGTTATATTTTTAATTTTTTAATGTCTTTGAAATGGTTTTGTAATTAGTAGTAGCTGGGTCAAAAGGGTGATGAGCATAATTTCAAATCTTGTATTTAACTTCTGGATTTTAATTTACCAAAAAGCCTTTCCACTTAACCATTACTATCTTCGTGTTCAGCAAGAGTTAACTTTCTGGTGACTTAAAAAAGCCTGGAAGGGAAATAAATACTTTCTAAGATAATCATACGTCAGTAATAAAACTCCCTAGAGTAATATCTGTAAGTCATTTCCAAATTGGTGCATGCTTGAACTAGTTGTTTTTGGCTGCTGTGGCAGCAGGAACATGCTTTTGAAGTGCTGTTGGATGGTGGTGGTGTGCTAACAGTAGCTAAAAAGGCAAATATATAGACTTGAGGTTAGAAGGTGAGTAATAGCAGGAATTTATGGTTGCCACAGAAAAGAAATGTGCTAGCAGTTTCTGCAAACCAGAAGCAATGTGTGCTGACAGCTTCATTCTAGAGACTTCAGGCTTGCATCTGCGTCTTCAGAGTAAGCAATATGTACTTGTCTGAAATTAAAGAAAAGCTTTGTTTTTTGAACTGGCTTACACTGACAGTGATCAGAGGAATGTGAGTGGTTTCAGAAACCCAGACTTTGTCTTGTCTGGACCAAGAGAATTTAAGATCATCTTCTGTGACTTTTAGACTGTGGTTTTGAATTTGTTACTTTCCTTTAGAGTCTGGGAAGTCCTTTGGTGGAGACATGTTTTCCTGCACAAGAATAATTTTTTCTGTGGTGACTGACTCTACCTCTCCTGCCCTGTGGCATCTGCCCTTACAAAGGCTTCTCTGGTTCCTCCATTGCAGTCTTTTTCTTCCAATTGCGTTCACCTTTGTTCATCCCTTATTTCTTCAGAATTTAGTTTAAGAGGAAAAAAGTAAAAACATCGTAATTTAACCTAAAGGAAGACCAAATTACATAATACAAGGCCCCTTAGAAATTAGTCAGAAGAACAAGTTTTTATTTCCTTTTTGCCAAAAAGTTTTTGAGACAAAACTGTTCTTAAGCAAGCTCTGAAGTACACATTTTTAGAAGAATAACTCTATGTTCAAACTTGAAGATCATTTGTATTTTTACCAAAGAGTATAAAGTATCAATATATATGTAACATATGCATAATGGTATGCATAATTTCAATATATGTAGCATGTAACTATATTAATGATCTATTAGGATAGAAAATATTGTGTATACATATCATATATAAAATGTGGCATGTGTATATACATATGAGGTTATGCTTGCAAAAAAAGGCTTCTGTAGTTCGTGGGCTGCTTGTAGTGTTGCCAGTATAGGTGCTGATACAAGCTCTACTCATGCTTCAGTGTGTCTTCATATGGTGCAACCTATGGAACTTCAGGTTGACTTGCAGTGCTTAAAAGCATGCAGGAGGGAAGAAAACCATTTTCTGCTGGCAGACCCACTTCTTTGGATGCAACTATACCTCTGGAGTGCTAATACACCTTGGGGAGAATGTCACTGAACTGAAAGAATTCTGTCTGCTGGCAATACCCTGCATCCTCCCTGCAGGGCTCTGCCTGCATGGAATGGTATGATCTGCAGAGGATCCACAGCGTGGCTAGACTGCTGGTGCAGATCTGCTCTGGTGAAAGTACCACTTGTGCTGGCAATGCTATGTAATTATTCCCTCTGTGTCAGTAGGATGTTAGAAATACTGCCATTTAAGAACTATCACTAAAAATTTGTTAAATAGTTAATTGCTGGTCGCTTTAGTGGAAAAACAGCTGATGTGCTTATTTGCTGGGTGCAGTGACAAATCATTCAGGTTGGGTCACCCATATATGTCATTTACTGTTTACAAAAGTGATCTGAAGTAAATTAGCTCTTATCTTTCCAATTCTGGTGCCTGGGCTTGCCCTCTAAAATGCCAGAAAGGAAGGGCCATGAATGTAGCTGTTTACAGTAAGACAAAGGCACTGCAAAGATTAGTATTGCTGCTTAGATTTGCAGTAAGGAAAAGATACTGCTTTCTCCTTTGCAACCTGTATGTCTGCAATCTGTAGTGGTAATCTGGAAACTAATCGATGGTTAATAAGCTACCCTTGAATATAAATTTTTATTTGCTCTTTGAATTATTTTAGGAAGCATCAAAGACCTGTTTCTCAGTTCTGTAGATGTAAAGCTGACTATAGTAATGAAATTTAGAAATGCAATCCTATGATTGAACAGAAGTACCATGTGTGTACTGGTACTGGGCATGTAATTCAAGCTGATAGCAGCCCAAACCTTTTTTGTGTTTCTCATGAAAACAGAAAATATATTTTAGTATACAAGATAAATTTTATTTAGAGGCTCAGAAGCAGAGAATGGGTAAGATTAGAAGGGACCACAGGGAGGACATCTGGTCCAACCTCCCTGCTCAAGCAAGGTCATTCTAGAGCACATTTCATATGACTGTGTTCAGGCAGTATCATGAATATCAGTGAAGGAGAGACTCCATGGCTCTCTGGGCAATCTGTACCAGTGCTCTGTCATCTGCACAGTAAAAGTTCTTCCTTATATTCAGGTGGAACTTACTGTGCATCAGTGTCAGCCTGTTGCCTCTTGTCCTATGGCTTGGCACCACTGAGAAGAGCCTTGCTCCATCCTCTTGACATCCTCCCTTCAGATACACATGGATATTGATGAGGTCCCCTCTCTGTCATCACTTCTCAAGGCCGAACAGGCCCAAATCTGTCAGGCTTTTCCTCTTTAAATGAGGGCACTAGTCCCTTAATCCATCATCAAGAGACAATCACCTCCCTTGACAGGCTCATAGTGCTTTGCCTGATGCACCCTAGGGCGCAGTTGGCCCACCTGGCTGCCAGGGCACACGGCTAACTCGTATTCAACTTGCCATCAACAGGGGCCCCCAGGTCCCTTTCCACAGCATTGCTCTGCAGCTTGTCATTCCCCGGTCTGTGCGTACACCCACAGTCACTCCATTCCAGGTTCAGAATGCAGCACTTGCCCTTGTTGAACTTCATACAAGTGGTGAGCCTTTCCTGCTGCACCCCAGGACAAGGTCGGCCCTTCTGGCTGCCAGGGCACACTGCTGATTCATATTCAACTTGCCATCAACAAAGACCCCCAGGTCCCTTTCTTTCTGTAGCACTACTTTCCAGCATCTTGTTCCCCAGTCTGTAGGCAGAGCCAGGGTTGTCCCATCTCAGCTGCAGATTCCAGCACTTGCCCTTGTTGAACTTCATACAAGTGGTGATTGCCCAGCCCTCTACTTTATCAAGGTCACTTGGCATGACCTGTCTGCCTTCAAGGGAGTCAACAGCTCCTGCCAATTTTATATCATCTGCAGACTTGCTTAGTAATGTTATTTAATGTCATTTAATCTCCTTACTAAAGTAAGAAGTAAAAATAGACTCTATAGCTGGTCAGGTTTAGTATTCTATGGCAAAACTGCATAGCGTACAAATGTAAAAGAAATGTGTTTTATATGGAGAGTGCAGTGAGAGCACTAGAGCATGAAACAATCTTTTTTAATCTTTATGAGCCAGTTGAAATCAGCATTACTTTTCCTATTTCTTTCTCTCTGAATAACAAGAAGAACAAAGACTTGATTCCTGAGGGAGGATCCCATAGCAGAGGACTGAAAGTGAATTCTGAGGAGGAAGGAATTGAGTGACCAGGTAGAAGACGATTTAAGAAAGGGAAACAGATAAAAGACTTACTGAGAACCATAAACTTCATGTTATTTTGAAGTAGCTTCATGGATTGCTTTGGACATGCTGAAGGTCCTGCACCTGATTTTATTTTTTAATAGTTAAAGTGACAGAAGGGGGATTAGTTAGTGTTCACAAAATTGCTGTATCAGCACAGCAGTGAAATACAACTTCTCAGCCTAATTTCAGTCACCTTAGAGCTGAAGTTAAGTTGTGAAAAAGGCACTGCTTGGGAGATCTGTGGCAAGCTGCCTTTGTCCCAGTATAGCATCAGTGTTCTGGTTTGAGAGACAATTTATGCAACCCCTTACTGCTTAAAAAAAAAAGTTGTGTGGTTTGTGTTGTCGCAATGAGTGAAAACAGGAAATGTGCAAAACATCGAAAAAGCCTTCTGTTCAGAAATTTAACAAACCTTAGAAAATTTACCTCTTCTTTCTGGCTTGAATATTTGCTTTCTGACATAATTTCTCTTCCCAGTAAAGTTGCAGTTTTCATTGGGGAGTGGAAAATCAACATTAAGACCCAAATATACTACCCTGTGCATACTCTGTAATAAAGGATAAAAAAGGAACTGGACTTCTCCCATAAGATAGCTGGGCCTTTAAATGATCATGCCACTGCCGCTGAAATTCTGTATCTGTGAAATACATTGCTTTGAATGGCTTTTGCCAATATTGTCCTTTTGTGGACTTAAATTTCTGTAGTACAATGACATTTCATGTGATTTATGGATGGAACGGACTTGCCGAAGGTGCTGTTCTTTGTTTCTGAAAGGGCATTCCCTTCCTACATTAGGCACTGTGACTTGTTCACATAAGGATAGTTTTCAACCAGCTTCTACAAAACTATATTCCTGGCTTATTAGCTAGAGATGCAATGATGAGGACTTCAGTATTTGTTTACTGTGGTATAGTGTAGCTTCCTATGTGTCATAATAAAGGATGTAGAAGAAGAGGAAGCAAGGAAACCAAATGAACCAAAATAAACAGGTATTTCAAAGGAATTTGGTAGAAAGTTAAGAAATTACAGTAGTACCTAACTCATTTTTATAAAACTCATTTAAACAGAAAGAAAACACTAAGCAATAAGAATTGGCACAGGGTCTCGTGGGAGGCCTGTCACTAGTGGTGGCACTGGCAGAGGGCTACAAAGGTGATTAAGGAACTAGAGAATCTCTTTTGAAGAAAGGCTGACAGACTTGGGCCTGTTCAGCCTTGAGAAGAGGACCTCATCAATGTCCATAAGTATCTGAAGGGAGGATGTCAAGAGGATGGAGCAAGGCTCTTCTCAGTGGTGCCAAGCCATAGGACAAGAGGCAACAGGCTGACACTGATGCACAGTAAGTTCCACCTGAATATAAGGAAGAACTTTTACTGTGCAGGTGACAGAGCACTGGTACAGATTGCCCAGAGAGCCATGGAGTCTCTCCTTCACTGATATGCATGATACTGCCTGAACACAGTCATGTGAAATGTGCTCTAGAATGACCTTACTTGAGCAGGGAGGTTGGACCAGATGTCCTACTGTGGTCCCTTCTAACATTACCCATTCTGTTATTCTCAGACTGCAGAATCACTGAATGCCTGAGGGTAGAAGGGACCTCTGAAGGTCACCTGATCCACTTGCCCCTGCTCAAACAGAACCACCCAGAACCAGTTGTTCAGTACTATCTTCACATGACTTTTGAGCATCTTCAAGGATGGAAACTCCACAGCCATCCTGGGCTCTGTACAAGGTCACCCTCATAGCAGAAAAGATGTGTTCTGGTGTCAGGAGGAACCTCCTGTGTTTCAGTCGGTGCCTGTTGCCTCTTCTCATTGGGCCATATGTAAATGTGATTACAGGCCTAGAGTGTCTCGCATATGAGGATAGGTTCAGAGAGCTGGGACTCTCCATCTCTAGGGTTGTCATTGGATGCTTGCCAGTATGTTCATGTCTCTTGTACTGGGAAGCCCAGAACTGGGTACAATATTCCAGGTGTGGCTTCAACAGTGACAAGTAGAGGTGAAGGGTCACCTTCCTTGACCTACTGGCCATACTTTGTCTAATGCAACCCAGGATGCCATTCATCTGGTTTGTCGCAAGGGCACATTTCTGGCTTATGTGCAACTTGGTCTGCCAGGTCTGCCAGCAACACTGTTCCTAGCTGGGCAAAGCAGTTACCAGACCATGGCACTAAGTGC
>NW_008659697.1:20354-42987 GCF_000695815.1 Acanthisitta chloris | reverse complement strand
GCGGAGGTTCCGTCCCCCCGAACAAAGGAGCATCCCCCTGGCTCTATATGTGTGTGTGTGAGCTGCGGTTCTAACCCGAGGGAACAGTAAGGTTCTATGATAATTTCGTCGCTTCTCGCCTTCGTGTGCTGCCTGGTGGGTGTAGCTTGTGCAGGAGGAAAAAGTGTGTTTGTGGAGTTAGCCCTAAATCGAAGAGGCTTTGGGTGCTGGGGTGTTGGGTGAGGTAAGGGGTTTGGGGTTTGGTTGTTGGTTGTGGTTTGGTTTTTTGTGGGTTTTTGTTTTTTTTCAAGGGGAGCTATGCATTCAGCTGTTAATTGAGTTTTTAAAATGAAAATGTCCACTGGGCCGCAAGTACCCCACGAGTCGCCTGGAGAGCAGCTTTTACTTATCACCTTTATTTTGTGGCAGAGCTGAACTGTCCTGGCAGAAAGACTGTCAAAAGTGTTTATTTTCAGACTCGTAATGACCTTAATGTTTTAAGTTTGTATTTCCAGTTTCACGTTTGTATTTTCAAGTTTGTATCTTTCTAGTTTGTATTTCCAGTTTCACGTTTGTATTTTCAAGTTTGTATCTTTCTAGTTTGTATTTCCAGTTTCACGTTTGTATTTTCAAGTTTGTATCTTTCTAGTTTGTATTTCCAGTTTCACGTTTGTATTTTCAAGTTTGTATCTTTCTAGTTTGTATTTCCAGTCCTTTCCCAGCACAAGTGCTATGAGGAGAGGCTGAGGGAGCTGGGGGTGTTTAGCCTGGAGAAGAGGAGGCTCAGGGAAGACTTTATCCCCCTCTACAACTCCCTGAAAGGGGGTTGGAGTGAGGTGGGGGTTGGTCTGTTCTCGAAGGTAACCAGCAGTAGGACAAGAGGGCCCAGACTCAAGCTCTGCCAGGGGAGGTTTAGGTTGGATATTAGGAAGAGATTTTTTAGAGAGAGTAGTCAGGCATTGGAATGGGCTGCCCGGGGAGGGGGTGGCTTCCCCATCCCTGGAGGTTTTCAAGATGAGACTGGATGTGGCACTTAGTGCCATGGGCTAGTGACCACGGTAGGGTTGGACTCGATGATCTTTGAGGTCTCTTCTAACACGGTTGATTCTGTGATTCTCGTTGGAAAGACACTTGTGTTGTGCTAGGCAAACCATTACACTTCCAGTGGCATTTCAGTGTCTGGTCATGGAGAGGTCTGCACATAAAGCTATCAGTCATTCTTTGTCTTTACCTCTGAAAGTTAAACTGAAAAGAGAGGGGCTCCTGGGAGAGGGACTGCATGGACTGGGCGGAGATACTAGTATTCTGTTAGTTTTCAGGATGATTAATAGTGATTATAAGTGAATTCTTAATGAAAAATCCTGTTCCTTCCAGCTGACTCATTAATCTAATAGCATGTACCTCAACATTTAAATCCTGGGAAATTGCAAGTGTTCTTAATAGAATGAAGAATAACTGTGTGATATGTAAATGTATGATGTAGATTTAAATCCTTCAGTCTATGCTTGTAAGACAGTTTGTTGAAGGTTTCTTTTGTTAAAGCTTCCAAATAGTAGAAGTTTTAGGGATTGACAGTGCTAGCCATGTTTATCCTTTTTTCTTTCTTGTAGAAATAGAAGAATATGATGTACTGTTACACAAAAAGATCAAAAAAAGCCTTCAGTCCACTGTGTGAGAGGTCAACTGTGATGTTAAATAAGCTGTGATGCTAAATAGTGAATGTACTCTTGCAAATTCCCTTGTTCTCAGTCTTTGCTTTGTCGTGTTCTTCTGAACTTGAAGAAAGGAAAAAAAATGACAAACATTTTAAGGAGTAGTATTTTGAGTTGCATGTACTTTGATGAGTCTTTTTTTTTTTTTTTTGGACCTTAAGGAGAGGATCTTTAGCCATAAAAGTCAAAACCAGAATGTCTTCTAGCTGTGCATTTGTTATCTCTGTCACCCGTGGGCATATACTCCTTAGATAAATAATCCATAGAAATAGTGCACTATGGGGGGAGGTGTGGGAGTGGGGAAGCAGAGCAGGGAGAGATGTGGCTGTGAGGGTAAGGTAGTGCTGGCTAAAGGCTACCAAGGAGGAGCACAAGGCTATTAATTGTGGTTGGAGACCTTGCAGTGATCCATGTGTCTTCTGTATGGACTGACATCAGTAAGAACATTTCTGTTCTTAACCTCAGTTAAGTCACACACCAAGATACCTGTATTTACTTTTTCTGAGAGATTACCCTGAAATAGACGTGTTCTAAGATGAGCTTTTAAATTTCAAGTGTATCTGTCTTGGAAAGAAAATAATTGCTGAGGCAAAGGGTGTTGGTGTCTTAGAAACTGATGTATGGCAGTCTCCAATATCAAAGGATAATGTAGGTTCAGTGTCTTGTTATGTAAAAAGTTGTTTAGGAGCTGCATTTCAGCTAATTGACAACAACATTATTTTTGCTGCAATTTTACAACTGCGAAAGAAATAATTATATGAGAGAACTCTTTTAACTTTGTGGTTAGATGTGTTTGTTTTGTCACCCTAGTAAGTGCTGTAGGCTATAGTGGTCCTGAGAATCAGTTGCTGATCCCATGTGTTCTAGGCAGGGAACTCCCCACCCCTTTGAGAGTGCTTACAACCAGCTTCCACTAAACGTCTAATGGCTCCAAGCTATTGAAATTACTTTGCATCTAAATTGAAATCTGTTTTATGTGAACAAGGTAGTTTGGTAGGCTAGTGACAGCATTCTTGTGAGCATATTATGTCCTGCCAACATCACACATGCAATTATGGGACAACTGTCTTAAGTCTCTACCTTACGAAGAATTGATGTCAGGAACCAAAGAAATAGAACAGCTGGTATTACTGTACATGTACTGAATGTTCTGTAAAATGTTTTACATTTCATAAATTGCTAAGTCAGGAAGAAATGGTTACATGTTACTAGTCTGTCTCAGTACTTAAAATCAGCTCTCCGGGTAGTTCTAAAATGTTATTGCTAAGTCTTCCTATCTGCAGAGTCTGAAATTGCTTATAGTCCTTGTGGATGTAAAGAACTTAGAGTCACTTTAACTATATCAAAAGTGCCTTGCAGACAGACCAGGGAGTTACTAAATCCTGTTTTGCTACTCATCTTGGTTTTTTTACTATTGTGAGTCAGAGTGAACACCTAAACCCCAAGGATTTATCAGTGGTTACAGCTGCTTATTGAATCTCTCTGGTAGATGTGTAACCCGTGACCATCAGTTTAGGCTTATACTCTTGAGCCTTAGGAGCTCTTCACAGCCGAAAAAACCCCACCTGAAATTCTTACAGAAAAATCAGTACTGTATTTAGGAGTAGGAACAAGTTGGAGAGAAATGTAGTGTAGACCAAGTAATGCTGCCTTAGAATGACGTGATGAGAGAATTCATTGCCTTGCCCAGAGGATTGTTTAGTATTTACTACTAGTGTTTTGTTTAGGATTAGGTTTGCCTCTATTAAAATTCCCAGCACAATGCATTCGTAACACTGAAGTGCCCAGGCCATGCGTAGAGGGGAAAAAATGGAGAAAGGTATGTTGAAGAGGTTAGACAATATAGAGGGAAGATGTAATGAGAAAGTCAGTTACTATAGAGAATTCAAAATAAGCTGTGCTGTAATCAGTTTATAATGCTAATATGGAGCGGAGCCAAGAATGCAAAGAAGGTAGAACAAACGAGATACAGAGCTGGTTGCATAGTAACTCTGCAGTTGTCACTTTAAGTGGAATTGATGATGCTTATTTTGTGATACTGGCTCCTTAGTTCAAGTAATCACAATGTACATTGAATTCCTACCAGTACAGTTCATTTAATTTATTATATTTTTCTCTGTAACGGTAAATTTACTACATCATTTGATGTAAGAGTGTGGAAATGTCTGTGCGGTGGCCCACAAGGTTTCATTAAAATTGGTGTGTAAAGATACTGTATGCCCAAAAAAGTTTTTCTGTAGATTATGGAAATGCAATTTACAAAGGAACTTGGCGCCTGTGCTTAGTAGGTAGGTCGCAGGAATCAGCCATGCATTTAGGCCTTTGTACCTGTTTCATTTTACTCACTGAAATGCTAACTTAATACCCTTCTGTTCTACTGTTAGACTTGATCTTTAACTCCGATCCTTGTGTCCAGGAGTCTGAGAATGCTCTGTGTAAAACACCCACATACAAGCAGGCAGAAATGTTTTTGTCAACATTAAACAGAGTTCAGTAAACATGACCGTCTTTCAAACACGAAACTTCTGTGAAGCACATTAAAAGCCAACTATGTGTGGTATAGTCCTTCTTTTTGATAGTATTCCCATTCAAGCCCATCAGGCAGTGCAGAGTTAATCTAGTCTGTCCTTTCAAGGCTGTAGCAGTGTAGTCCTGTTGGTATAGCTGTGCTGTCTCCTGAAAAAGCTTTTAATATGGAAGTAGTGAATTCCAGCAACACTCTGCCCAGTGGGATTTATTTCAGACCTCAAAATAAAAGGCACTGTACAGACAGGAGAAAGGTGTGAGTGTGACAGACTTGTGCAGGCAATGCTGTGTCAGTTGCAAAACCCACTCTTGATGGGTGAGGTCATGCCATGGAAGATGTTTGAGTAGATGGACTTGAAGGCCCTACTCAAAGCAAGGCTGATGGCAGCTCATCTTTAACCATCTGTCACTGTTGTCCATGGAGATCAACGTAAGCAAAATTGGATACTGAATTCCGGTAGTTGTTGTGTAGAAGAGCTGTTCTGGTATGACACCACTAAACTGTAGAGATCTTGCACACTTAAACACCTAAGTTAATTCCTCCTCTGTACTGTTATGTGCAAATAAGCTTCATTTAAATCCTCAGAACTCTTGTGTCGTAAGAAATAACACCACACACTCTTAACAACTGATTTCTGCAAGGTCAAAATTTATATTTAATAATATCCAAATTTAGAGTTCATTGCAGTGCTTCAGTGTCTGGTCCAGTAGGGCCATGACCAATAGCTTTAGTACAGCTTATTGCACCTTGAGTTCTCTGACTTTTTATGAGTTTACATTTTTGATGCTATCACTGGCTTGAAAATTAATATGAAATTTATTTTAGATTGATATAGTTCACATGGTTAAGTCAGTGATGCAGCACGGGTCTGTATGAGTGTGATTTGTTAAAGCATCTTTCCTTACTGCTCCAGGTTGTTTATTTCATGTTTGCTGCTGATCAGGCATGATGGCTTGGAAATTCCAGTTCACTCATATGCACTGGAAGCAAGGTAGATCATAGAGCAGGAAAACAACCTGCACTCTTCCTCTACACAGTATTGTCATATATATGTATATCAGTATTGTCATTCAGAATTTAAAGAGCAGATGCATTAGGCTAAATATCAGAATCTGCTTTCAGTTCAGCAAGTTAGCTGTCTAAAATGTAATTAAATGGTTAGTGCTGTAGGGAAGAAAATACAGCTTCATGTGACTTTCATAATGAATTCAATAGGGTCTGCAACATCCTGGAGTACCCCAGTAGGAAGATACCTGCTAACTTGAGATCTGTAAAATGCTAATACTTGCTTGCTTTTCCCTGTTTAATAAAGACTATGACAAGAACAATAATGAAAAATTAAGACACTGATAAAGAACAGGAAAGCTGCTAGTCTGAATTACTAGTTTGGTTTGCATCAGTACTCGATTTGTTTTAAGGTGTAGTGTGAAATAAAGGATTGTTTTTTAGAAAAACTAATTTTAAAAATAGGGGTGCATTTGTTTCAGAAGTATTAAAAAGTTAACCAGGGTTTTTTTCCCCCACATGCAGCATTCTTCTTCTGTGAAGAACTTCTCAGGTGTGGTTGTATGACACCAGTTAAGCAGGAGCTGTTGCTGCCTTTTGGATTTAGAGGAGTTAAATTCAAAACGTTAATCCGAGCTATGTCTCTGTCCTCTTTCTTACATCTTTTTTTGATGGTAACTTGGATCGTAAGTCATGATCTCGACTTTTTACCCTTCTGCTGTGGCTGTGAGGGAAGAAATACTCACTTTTGACCAGTATATATTGTGCATCTTAAATGTCTCTGTACTTGGTTAAGGAATCCCATTGCAGGCATTGCCAACTGGTTTTTCCTGTGTTCAGAGCGTGGGAGGCTATAATTTGTAGATTGATGGTGTTCAAGAGGTCAGTAGCTGATCCACAAAATACTTTAGGAAAGCCTGTATGTGTCCACCCATGGAACTGTCTCCCTGTCAATCACTAACTTTAGGCATGTAGTTATTAGTTTACTGATGGGCTTACAGTGGCGCTTAAAAGAGAGGTTTTCATGGCACAGCTGCTCATAAAAATGCTGGAATTCCACAGGTCCTGTTTGCCCAAGAACCAAAGTGCGATAGGAAATACTTGATTTTGGAATAATTCAAAAACCTTAGAAGGTCATGATTTTTGAGGAACTTTTTTAGTGTCCTGTGTCTTCTAATGTTTTTTACCGAATCTCGTGGAGAAAGTTGATCTTTTTAGGTAACTTGCTTTGGCGTGTGTTGAACTTTTCTAGAAAAGCATCTTTTTCTTAAAGTTAAATGAAGGTTGACCTATATCGGTTGGTTTTTCTGTCTTGCAAAGATTGAACTTCAGCTCTTGCAGTCAAAGCAGATAGAGGAATGAAATAAGCTAACAAAAGTATTCTTTGCAAGATGTATGAGTTAGAACTGAGACTATGTTTATAGCATGCAGTTTCTTCAGACTGGAGTATTTTGAAAAGCCTTGCAAAAGCACATTAGTTCTAGTGACCTTAAGTGTAGTTTGGAAAAACTGATGAAATCAATCCATTGCTTAGGAGTCAAGTTTTATATTATAATCTTTGTAATAAGTTTTGATGCAGTTTTAGGAGACAAGACTTTTCTAATGGGTATGCAGGAAAATATGTTTCTGTGAGAAGAAACTGAAACAATCAATCTCCTAGCCAAATACTAGGGTTGTTTTAAAGAAAATATCAACAATGAAATACAATATGATAAAATACTGAAATGGTTGTAATTAACCCAATCAGGATGGCATAGTTAGTCAGTAGTTTGAAGGAAAGATTTTTCAAGAACAAAATTTGTTTCTCAACAGATAGTAGTCAGCGTGAATGAACTTACTCTGTGAACAACAGGAATGAGTTTTAATAACACTAACTTTTCCAGACTTTAAGCAGGACTGTGACTGTGTGTGCATTAAGGTGAGAGAAATAAACCCCTCAAGGAAAAAAGCTGTAACATTAGCTTCTGACTCTGTGGTGAACTGATGCTATTAGAAGTGCTGCAACTGAATTGTAGGCCTGCAAGTGACCAGCTGGAAATAAAATGGTTTTGTAAGTCAGCAGTAGTGAAGGTTTTGTAGGCCAGAGAAAATCCTATATTACACCATGCAACATGTAAAAGAGATTAGATCACATACTTCCCACTGGAATTTCAAAGGTTGTGTGTACAGAAAGGAATACAGCTCACACTCTGTTCACTGTTGCAACATGTGTAGAATTAAATCAATTTAATGTTGATAAAGATATTGGGCTTCACCATAGACAGACTTGTACATTAGTTCTTCCCTGGGGAGGCTGGCCTCTAAAATAAACTGGATTTGGTCTGGATAGGCTTTAGCTTCTATGTTGTGTGTCAGGTCATAGGCAGAGAGACACACTTGAGACCCATGTGGTGATGTGCAATAGCACACAGTCCTTAACTCTGCCTTTTCCAAGACTCTTTGGAGTGTGATTACAAAAAGAATTTTTAGGCTGTTTATCAGAAGTTTTTCATAGCTGCTTCACTTGGTTACCCAGATAGTCTGCAATGAACATTATGCTTGCTTCTGTGCTCAGAAACTGATCCATGATTTTAACATACATTGCCATATAAAGAACATTTTCTAGATAGCCTGTTCTGTAAAAACTTAGAACTTACACATTTACATTCTTCTAAGTCATTGAACAGTTCTTCAGTGTTCTGAATTACCATGTACATTATAAGAGCTGTAAGGATTCAAACAGGAGCAAAAAGCAATTTTTTAAAGTTACTAGTTTACAATTTGAGAACATTTAACATGAAAATGTCTTCTGTGGTACTGTAAGTATGATCAGTATTTTAAGCAGGACAAGATCAAAACCACCTTGTCCTGGCATTTTATGTGGAAATTGATAAATTGGCCTGAATATTAATAATTTCATACTAAGTTAATGAACAGGATGCCATCTGTTTCTAGCCATTGTGTGGTTTATGCCCACAGTATGTGAAATAGCCATGAAAGTCTACCATGTATCATACAACTGGCAAACATATATTGAACAAAAAACTATTAATTGCTAGTCAGGTCTCTTATATCTGTTAGATTATCAATTTTTCAAACCCTAGGTTTAATAATTGTAGAATAAATCTGCATCTAAAAATGGGAAAGGATCCAGCTAACAATGTTTGAACTTCATGAATGCTGTATTACTGAGCAACATCAGGTCTATAACTGCTTGTGTCCTCAAATCTCCTACTCAGAAGGTTAGTTGCAAGTTTTGTGTATTTGAGAACTAGTCTTGTTCAGTGAGTTGTGCATATGAAATCCTTGTTCCCTGAATAAAACAGAAAAAATACTATGATTTTTGGGAGGAGAAATTTGACTTGCATTGAATATAAACAGGAGGAGAAATTACCGGAACAAAATATGGCTACAAAAGTAATGCTCTTGCAATGATATTACATAAAAGTACTTACACGTTTCTAATTGGGTGGTAAAACAGATGACGAAGTCATAAAATGAATGAAGTAACTTAACTTCACCAAGTCAGATTTCATTAATGACATTTTCTACAGCTGGATGATTCCTTAGAGAAATAAAAGGAAACTTTTGAGATGCAAAATCCAACATGCTCCTATTTTATTAGGTTCCATTTGACTGGTGTATTGATGCAGTCTGCCTATGAGGAGAGAGAGCGCTTGCCTGTGTTTGTGAAGAGGAGACTCAGAGCTTGGTGGTACCTGCTTCTTGATGTCCCATGTTAACGTCCTGCGCTCTGTCCTGTGTATTTGCACCATTTGTGCTGTGGTCTTTGATGTACATGTGCTCACACCTGCTGGAGCACTTGTTTCCTGCATCCTTCATTGTTGGAAGCCATTTTATTAGTATCAAATTTGAAGGATAGTGTATTTTGTTATTCCTATTCTTGAAACTTCATCTAGCTAGGCACTGGCCGTGCAGAAGGCAGTGCCTGCCGCAAACACTTTCTTGAAAGCTTAAACGTTTTCTGTGTCAAGAATTTCATAGGAGTGTTACTCAAACAAGGCTTCTGTGTTCATTCTGTCTGTGCTAATACTTGAAAGAATTTAAGGGTGTTCATGTGAGTTTTCACTGTAGTACTATATGACTGGCTAACAAGGCAAAATAAGTTGTTTTGAGCAGGACACATTCCCTGAGCTATCAGCAAGAGAACTTGTCTCAGTGTGAAGAGAGATGCTTGCAACACAACAGGGCTTTTACCAGGCAGACCCCTAACCCATAGAAGGGACGCGGATGGCATCCCTTCTGTAGATTTCACAAGAGTATTGGGTGCAGCCTGCCATGAGCTGAGTGACTTGGTTTTGCTTTGCAGATACCATTTAATTCTAGATTTCTCTGCCCAAAGTTAACTCTCCTGCCTACAGAGCAGTGAAAGTATTTGGGTGGAGTTTTGGGTTTAGTGAGTGTGGATCTTAAGTCATTCTTTCTGGCTGTAAAAATGACTATACGAGTGTTTGCTTTTTCTAGAAAATACACATCTGGCATTCTGAACTTACAAAGGAAGACTATAGGGTTTTTAACAACAAGATGCTTGTGGTAGAGGCAAACCTGATTAATGGGCTTGTTCTGGCACACCTATATTTTAGTTGAGTATGTCTTTTGGAAGCCACCTTCAGACTTTGCTCAAAGAATTTACTTCATCAAGCCAAGTCAATATGCCTGCATTTAAATCTTCCTTAAATTTCTATAGTGCATATTGTAGTATAAGTGTACAGGTGCAAAAAGGACACACTCATGTAGCTAAGATTCCTTTTGAAGTATGACTGACAAAAGAACCCTGAATTTGTGATAGTGAATATGCTGTGAACAATTTTTTTGAATGCAGTGCTCTTGAACTGCTGTTAAAAGTGACCTGCTGAGGCTCATGCTGCAAGCTCTGGCATAGTGCCTTCAAGGGAACTCCATTCTTGTTGCTTTCCAGAGCAGCCAGAAACAGCAGCTCTGTGCAAGTGTGAGTGAGGCCTGACTTAGCATTTGTCAAAAGTGAGCTTCCAGATGTGCTTTCTTGTACTTGAAACACAGGGTGAAAATGACTGTATCTAGTATGTCTTCGGTGACACTTAAATGTGTTCTTGAAGTGCTTCCCTGAGTTCTTGGTTGAGTAGCACTCGTTCAAACCCCAGGCTGTTGATTCTGCATTACTAAAATTCATTCTCATAGTCTATCGTTCAAACCCCAGGCTGTTGATTCTGTGTTACTAAAATTCATTCTCATAGTCTGTATGTTGCCTCTTATATTTTTGTGAAGGGGAGGAAAAAGTCTTTGTTCTATATCAAATGCTGAACAATCTCGTCTCCCTTTGTTCTATATCAAATGCTGAACAATATCATCTCTCATGAATGTAACTTGACTTTTGTCAGGAGACTTGATTATGGATAATTGATGTGAGAGGCTCTTTTGCAGATGTCTCCCTCATCTGTTTCACTCTCTCATTAGTTTTGCTTATGGTAGAAAATAAGCTGTGGTACCATAGTACCTGTTTATCTGTCTTCCCTCTGAGTCTGTGGCTAGCTTTGACAGGCTAGTGGCGTGTAATTGTTTGTTCTTCCATCATGACTGCTGTTATTGTTAATTTTCCTCATGGTATGTAATCTTAAATTGATACAAAGAGAATGCCTTCTGTTAATATGCTAGATTATAGATCTTCATATTTAGAAATTTTTCATGTAAGAAAAGATATGATTCTTACACTTGGTGTTAAAGCAGTGCTTAAGCACTGTCAGCCTCAATGATTAAAATAGACTGAGAATACCAGCCACACAGTGAACTTGTGGGAGTTGAAACAGTATTCCACACTCTTGTGTAAATGTGTGTATTACCAAAAGTATTTCACAGCATAACTTCAGTCAGTTGAACTATGAAAGCAAGCTTACTGCTGGTGTTAACCTTGGTGGTGTGCTTGAGTTTGCTGCTCTTCTCACTGATCTCCGGATCAGTCCACATAGACCACTGCAAGTATGTAGAATTCTTCCAGATGTTTCATAAGAACCATCACATAGCTTGCAGAAGGTGAGGAATCTTCAACAGGTGCTAGATTATGGTTGAGGAACCTTACACCTTTGCCTGCTAGTTATTGCAAACACCTGTACTACTGATACGGGAATATCAGTCAGACTGGCAGGTTCAGTTTATATCAGCCTTGCAAGCACACAGGGTTGGGCTCGTGTTCATAGTATCATAGAATTTTAGGGGTTGGAATGGAACTTACAGATCATCTAGTCACAACCCTCCCTGCCATGGGCAGGAGCACCTTCCCCCTCGACCAGGTTGCTCAAGGCCTCATCCAGCCTGGCTTTGAACACTGCCAGGGTTGGGGCAGCCACCACATCCCTGTGCCAGTGTCTCACCACCCTCACAGTGAAAAAGCTTCTCTAATATCTAACCAAGAATTGCCCCCTTCAGTTTGAACCCATTATGCCTTGTCCTATCATTGCAGTTCCTAACAAAGAGTCCCTCCCTGGCTCCCTTGTAGGCCCTTCAGATATTGAAAAGTTGCTCTGAGGTCTCCACACAGTCTTCTCTTCTCCAGGCTGAACAGCCCCAACTTCCTCAGCCTGTCCTCATAGGGGAGATGCTTCAGTCCTCTTACCAACTTTGTGACCCTCCTCTGGACTTGCTCCAACAGTTCCATGTCCTTCTTATGTTGAGGGCACCAGAACTGCATACCAGCTGGGGTGTCACAAGAGCAGAGTAGAGGGGGAGGATCAATTCTTCTGACCTGCTGGCCACGCTACTTTTGATGCAGCCCAGGGTTGGATTGGCTTTCTGGGCTGCTAGTGCGCGCTGCTGGCTCATTGTGTTGCGTGTTTTCTCAGCCTTTTATGTGGACAGTGATGTAGCTGCTTAATTTTCTTTTCAGTACACTACAAGGTTTGAGGTCTTAAGAGCTTGGTTTTGTTCCGAACCATTTCTGCTTTTCAGTTTGTCACGGTTTTCATGTGTTATCCCATGTGAGCTTCAAGATATTTCCTTGCGGAAGTGCCTCCCCAGAAGTTGTCAAAGAGGCTTTTTGGTAACAAAATGATTAAGTAATGGTTTAAAACATATAGAGCACATATCTGTTCTCCCTTCAGAAGCTGCTGCCTAGTTCATGGCTATGCCTAGAAGCTGGCACTAAGGGCCTATGGCACCTCGGGGAAGCTGCTGCAAGTCTGTGAACTTGTTTACTGTTGGCTAGTGGTTTAGTGACTTGATGCAGAGCTCTCCATTCTTCCGATGTTAGTCTTAAGAGTGCAGTGCCATGGGCATGTGGGCACCACTGTTCTTAATAGCAGCATGATGTAATTTATAGGATGGGTTGGGCCTCAGTTACTTGGTGAAGAGTTCACTTGCTGACCCTTCCAGTTTCAGTACCTGGATATGGTTACAGTTTAAAGTACCTGTTCCAAAGTTCTGAGTAATGTAGGTCTTTTGCCTGAGATCTGCTGCTGCTGAGAGATAGAACTTAAGTCAGTTTTCTAGCCTTTACTTTTGTTACTGTATGTGTAGTCAGTCACCTTAGTAAATTTGTTTTGTGGGTGTGAGAGATAAAAGCAGCTTTTATGGTGTGCCCTAGAAAGCTTTGGAAAGAAGGGTTCTTACCAGACCTTGAATGTGGTTTAGCTGCTTGTTGAAATCGTGCAAAGCTAAAAATCCTAATTCCAAGTTAAAGATGTTTATGTCAAAGGATTATTTTCAGGAGATAGGGAAGTACTTACTGAGGAAGTTTTGAACTTGTTCTGAGGTTGCAGTTCAGGAGAACTGTTTCATTATCTAATGAGACTAGTCATTTCTAAGATAGGTTTAAATATTCAGATTCACTTTCCTTTTTCTCCAGGCTACTACTTAGAATTCATAGTGATGATTTAACATTTGAAATACTTGTTCTACCTTAATCAAACATTGATGCAACTTTGGGCAGAGCTTGACAGATGTCATGTGTTTAAACTAATAAAACCACCAGTCAAACTTGAGCCATGGAATGACACTTACTACAATAATGCAGATCTAACTGAAAAAAACCCTTCCTTACTCTCCAGTTCTTAAAACAGCTGGGATCATGTATCCCATCCTATATCCTCATGTATCCTATCAATTTCTGGGTCATGGGGTGTTTCTGCTGATGTGGTTTGAATAATGTAATTAGAAGCAGCTGTTGGGAGGGTTGGACTCTGCTTGCCTGGAGTTGCCTCCCTCTTTTTCCAGGAACACCTCAGTTGCAGAAATGTGAGTCATTCCTGAGGTGTCTTCCATATATTTGGCATCAAGCACTACATGCTCAAGTACAATTTTGCTGCTGTTAACCAAACTGAAACTACTGGACTCAATAAACAGTGAAGCAACGGAATGAATTTGTGATTTCTTTTCATAACAGATAAGATTGCATTGCTTAATGGTCCTTGGGGACAGGAAGTAATTTGTCACTTTTCAAAGTTCTTGTTCCTGTGCTTTTTATCAGAAAGCCGAACCTTTAATTTGTAGGTCTTGTGAGGCAACAGTTTTTAATCACTTTGGGGAATTAAGAGACTTTGGAGAATACTTAAACTCACTTAAAAAAAATACTGTCAAATAATTACCATAAATTTTCACTTCAGACTGAGACAAGTCATAGCTAATGTTTCTGAAGGTGATAGGTCATACTAAGGGTAAAGTACAGGGTAGTGACAGTATTCATTTCCTCAGTTAAAAAAGAAGTTATTTGTTTGAAACAACACGAGTTTCCTTACTAAATTTTCCTTAATTGTTCAGTAAGTAATTGATACAGTATTTTGCCTTTCTGGCAGTGTTTTGGTCAAAGCGTACTAACTGTACTTCTTAATATTTGCAGGCTGCTCACATACTTGAAAATACTTTAAATTATTCCTGTTCTTTCAAATGTATTAAGTTCTAACTCTGTTTAACAGAGTAAATGCAGCTGCTGTAATGTATCAGCTAGTGGTTGTAATTGATTCTTATTATATAAAAGTCTTTGGGGAAGAAAGTTACTCATCATAAACGTGAGTGGGTAATGAGGTTAATATAACAGACTTTCAAATCTTTATGTAATCTTCTCTTAAAGGAAAACAAAAGAACTGGAGTTCAGTTTTGATGTATTAGTTTTATGTAGGCTATAAAACTGACAATAAAATTAATTGTTTTGTAATTGAAGAAGGGTGCCGCTATCTTTACTTATTTACTAGAACCTACTATACCATACAAACTATCTTTGAACACAAGGCTATGTTTGACTAGTCTGCTTCAAACAAATGTCTGCAGCAAATCAAAGTCCTCCTGTTAAGGACAACTGCGTTTTCACAAAGCCTGCATTCAGCTTTATGTATAGTGCTGCAGAAGATGCCAGCTGAATTTGTGCCTGTAATGATGTGGCTTCAGTGTAATGCTTTCCCTTCCCTGCTCTGTTCTCATTGCCAAACTCCAGGGAATGAAAACGGGCAGAATAGCTTCTTGACCTCTTTTGGTCATATTCTCTAGGAAAATGAGGCTGATCATATTCTTTGTTCATGTTTGGCCTATTGCCCAATTTCGGGTACATTTTGACAGATTTAGGTATCTTGGATACCATCATTTCTGTAAATTTCTTGAACATGTGCTGCTGGCTGGAGCACTGTGTCAGAGCTGTGTGTAAAGGAAAGGAAGTAATCTGAGCTGGGTGTCCGTTGCCCTGTTTGGGTTGTACACAGCTACTCTGTTGGCTGCTGTTTTGCTCTCAAGTGTATGAACCTTGGGATTATTGCAGTGAGGAGGGATGTAGATGACAAATGGTACAGATACGTGAGGAAGCATGCTTTGTTTTGGAGCAAGTTACTCTGTAAGAAAAAGCCAACTGAGAAACAGGGCAGCCTGAGAGGAGTCTTCTGAACTTAATCAGATGAGCAAGATGAGTGAGGGGATAAACCCTGTAAGGTTTTTCACCCATAAGCATATTTTTGTTTCAATTTACTGGGCTGAAATAGTAGATGGGAAGACAAAGACTAATAAAGAGAGATCAAGGGTTCACACTCTTTGTTTTCTTTTTCCCTACCATGTATTTGCAGAGATACCTTCCCTGAAAATACTGCCCCTTGAAATAAAACCTTTTTTTTTGTGCTGGCACCTGATCATATTACTCTTGTGGATCTGGTTAACCACTCTGTGCTCCAAGACTTGATGTAGAAGTTAACATGATGCTTACTGTGTCCAAGTCTTGTTAGAGAAATACTGTACAGCTCACTCCTCTGGTGGGTGGAGCTGAATGTTGTGTTTAAATCCATAGGGGACTAGAGGTAATGTTGTATTTGTTGCACAGAGGACCTTTGGTGTAAGGTATAAAACACCAGAGAAGTTAGTGTTGATATAGGTAGAAGCCAGGCACTGAAGACAACTCCAGCTAGATGATCTTCATCATGTAAAAATAGCTTAAAAGTGATTTAGCTGCATATTCTTCTTTCCTTTAACAGGATTTCTAGGCTATTGGACAAGATGCGATTGCTGATGCTAAAACATGAATTATAATTCCTAGCCCTGCAGTTCTTAGTTAATCTAATTGCTCCCTAGCCTGGCTCTACAAAAGTGATCCTAGCTCCAACTGGAAGTCTGCCATTAAATGGAGCACAGAACTGTGGAGCTGGTTATCTGCAAGCAGGCAATAAAGCAGTTGTAAGAGCTTTGAGAACTGCTTACTTTGGTGGAGCAGTCACAGAGATTCAGTTTTGTGTACTTATCTGCTCAAGTATGTTGGAAAAGGGCAGTTTCCTAGCAGTTTATCTGTAGTGGAGCTGAGGACTGATCCACAGCATTGTGGTTAGGCAATTCTCCTGAGTGAAGGTATTGCAGTACATTGTTGAGCCAGTTAAGCTTTCACTTCCCTTCCAATTTGTTAAACTCCACAAAGAACTGTTTAAGAATAACTTTTATGTATGTCATCAGATGTATTGCTGCAATGGGACTGCCAATGGGTGTGATGAAAAGCTGACCTGTATAAATGGATGATACAGCCATTGACAACACCCTGCTTGACTTTGTGAACGTCCCTCTGCTCCAGGGTGACATAGGACTCAACTGCAGGATAATCCTGTGTTTATCTTCTGACCCCCAATTAATTCTGCACCATGAAGACTAAAATAATTTTTAAAAAATCACAGTGCACATAATAAGAAAAGTATGCTTCTTTGAGCTTCATACAATAGGGTTCTTGCCACAGTCTCTGTCAGTTTTATCATAATTATAAAGTAGGACAATTCAGAAACTAGATATGACCCAAATTAATGCTGCTTATGAAAATAAGTCAGGCTATATAAATTACAGGTGAGAAGACTTTGCGTGGAACTTCATCTCAGGTGCTTTACTGTTAAAATTGGAATCTGGGTTCCTCCACTTTTCAAAGCACATTGAAACAGGTAGAAGTGTGTGGCAGTAGTCTCTTTGGAGTAAGTATCATTTGCACAGTATCTTACTCTATTGTACTTGCATTGTTTGTAACTTAATTCTCTCTTTCCATGTTGTCTACTACTCAGCAGGCGTGAGTTTTGCCAGCATTATATCTTTATTGGGTTGTGAAGAACTTGGGAGCAAACTGACCTCCCTGAGCTGTCTCCCCCTACAAAATGTGGCAGACAAGCTTACCTTTAAGATTTGAAGTCTGTGGTAGCGTGAACTTTTGCTATCTTCAGTATCTTACTGGAATGCTGCTTACTGACACTGATTACTCGATGACTTGGGATACTTTGACTGATTGGATTATGGGGTCGTTTTTATAATTTTGAGTTTCTTTGACTCAATCTTCTTTGAAAGGATGTTATCAAAGCTTCTGAAAATGATTGGCTGCTATAAAGTCTTTCTGGTAAAGAATTTTCAGTGAAAAGGACCATTGTCACTACCTTGATTATTCATAAGGGTCAAATTAGGAATGGAAATGTGTTGAGTTTTTCATATGCCAACTGTTGAACAGAGTACAAAAAGAGTCAACTTGTGTTCATCACAGTGGGACACTGCTTGTTCAGTTGCAACTTGAAGTAAAATACGAATTTTCACATTGCTCAATCTACTTAAAGACTAATTTACAACACATGTTAATGTGAAACATTACTATTGTGTATTGGAATTTTTTTCAGGTTGTAGTATTGTTTGCACAAACTCAACTGTCAGGTTCTGCTGAATTCATTTGGACTTGGTCCAGTATTGAAGTACTTAAAGAAGAATGGTCTGTTTTGTTGCTTAGTAAGGTTAGTGTAGGCCATATTCAGGTTTATTCATGCTTCAGTTTCTTTGCTTCTCTTGAGTATATATTGTAATCTAAACTTGCCAAACTGAGCTGTTGTCAGTTGATGACTGGAATTGAGATGAATTTTCTCTGTATTACGTGTCTGAAATACGTACTAAAAAGCATGACTTTAGGGATATGCTGTTACTTTTAACAGAAAAGTACAAGGACAAAACAATGGAGTAGTTAAAAATGCAGTGTAGTAGGTTGAAAACATACATATGGCTTGGAAAATTTTCATGTTCTTGTACTCCCTCTGGAGTAAAAAGCAATGGTTCTTTTTAATCCATGATGGCCAAAATGGAAATGTTTTTTTTTTGTTCTTATCCATCTTCTTTTTAAAAGAACTTCTAACATAATGTTAGTTTTATTTTTCTGCTATGTCTCTGTAGTGAATACAGCAGCTTGCTCATGCTTATTTCACTTAGATAATTCTAGAGAAAACAGTTTAAGCAACTTAATTTTCAATAGCATTTTCAGAATGCTTTGACAGCAGAATGTGTAGTGGTGCTAATGTGATCTGGAGAGTTTTTCCACATAGGTTGTGTGTTAGTCTTAGTAGGCAGCTAAGTACCACACAGCTGCCTTCCTCACTTCCCCACTCCACCATTGAGATGGGGGAGAGAATCAGAAGGGTAAAAGTAAGAAAACTTGTGGGTTGAGATAATGATAATTTAATAAATTTTCTTTAAAAATTGAAAAGCCCAAGAAAAACAAGTGATTAAAAAAGAAATTTTCTCACTGCTAGCTGACCAGTACCCAGCCAGTCCCTCAGCAATGGCAGCCCCAACAAACTTCTTTGCCAAATTTTATTGCCAAGCTATGGCATGGGGATATCCCTTTGGTCAGACATTCCAGCTGTGTCGCTCCCAGCTACTTGCCTATCCCCAGCCTACTTGCTGGCATGGCAGCATGAGAAATGGAGAAGACCTTGATGCTATGTATTTATTTGTTTTTACTTCCAAGAAGGATTGGCTTAAGCTCTAATGAAACTTCAGTCAGCATACATGTACACTTAACTGCATCACTGCTAGCACAACCTTAGTGTGTGGCCTCAACTAGAGATTCAGATAAAGGTTTTGCTTCACATTCTGATTGTTTAAGCTGCATGCAAGGGTGATTCATTATGCAGGAGGATGTAATTTTAGTGTGACATTGTCAAGTGAACATGGTGGGTAAAGGTAATGAGGTAATGGTGTCTTGTTACTACACTGTATTATTGTCTGGTAGTCATGTATTAAACCAAGCTGTGCTGCCATGATGTGAATGTGCTCTTTTTGAGCTTTCTAGTTAACAACATCTACTTAATTGCTACCATAAATGTATCCTGTAATTAGATCTGTAATGTTGATGTCATTGTGTCTTTTCAACTTCAGAGCTTGTTTTGACCTTAAATCTTTGGAGGGAAGAGTACATTCTGTCACTGTACAGGAACTTTCCCATGGCTGAAGAACTGTGCAAGCAGCCAAAACATTCACCAATGCAGTTATGTTATTATTAGGATGGATAGGGAATGAAACATAGGTGTAGGAAAATAGTAGGTGGAGATCTGCTAAAACTATAACATGATTTTTTTTTTAAGTTAATGAAATTGTTACCTTTTTACATGTGCACACATAGATTGGACTCTCTGAGTAGACTGTCAAAGAGCCCTTTGGTGTTGGCTAGATGCAGAGATTTGTTTGAGCAAGTAGTCACATGACTGAGACAGCTATTCCAAATATACCAAATAACTACATTCAGAGGCAAGTTGAATCTTTCCCCTGTGTGTAAACTGGATTATTCTTTTGGTTTCTGATTGACTTACTGGAACTGGATATTTTTAGGTTTTAAGTGATACGCTTGGTTGCTGTTCTCTGTAAAAGTACACTAGCTAATCCTTGCTGCTGTGCCTTGGTGCTTGCTATTTAAGCTGGAAATTCCTTCAAAAGTCTGTTTTCTTCCCTTGCAGCTGTCATATCACATGTTTTCTTGTATGGGGTTGACTCACTGTGGCTTCCTTTTTCAATTCTTGTGTAGTAAACTAGCAAGAATTCTTGACATGTAATGGGTTGCAAGAAGAAAATGCTGCACACCAAAACATAAATCGTTTCCTTTAGTTGCTCTTGGGTGCTGTGAACCTACTTGTGCTCTTTCCATATGGTGAAAGATTTCTTTGCTTAAGTAACAAAAAAGATGAGTTTGGGGTAAGCTGTGGATTGACTTCCAGTGAAAAGCTGATAGCTTTCACTGAAGACAGCAGAAGTCTTCAGTTAAGTCGTTGGAAATGTAGGTATTTAAAACAAATCAACTTTAAACAGTTCTTGTGGGAGAAGGAAAAGGAAACTAATGAAGCAATATTTTTTTCTTCTAGATTTTTTCACATTTGATACCTGTGAATTTTCTGCAATCCAAAGATGGCAGCAAATAAACCTAAAGGACAGAATTCGTTGGCTTTGCACAAAGTCATCATGGTGGGAAGTGGTGGCGTTGGAAAATCTGCTTTAACGCTACAGTTTATGTATGATGAGGTAAGAATCTGCACTAGAAATTATCTCAGGTAATCTTTGCTACATGGTGTTATTTAAGTTTTATATTTGTACAGTTATTTTCTGAAATGGTCTAAATGTATGTGAAGTGATATGAAAGTGATAAGTGAAACAAAAACATGTCTTGAGATTTGGTCCTCTAGAGACACCTGTGAAGGTAAAATTTGGCATTTCTCAGACTTCTAAGCAGCGAGATGCTCTGTCATATTATTGGAATATTTTGGCATTGTTCGTTAGGCCTATTAGAACTTAGTTATTGTGTTTCAGAGCTTCTTCACTTCAGTAAGTTACATGATGCCTGAAACAACCAAATTTTTCCATGTTTTTTATGCTGCTGTTGAAGAGAGGAAGGAAAATCCATTTCATGTTTCCTTACTTGTTTTGCCAGTGAAAGTCATTCTTTTTTATTAAAAGGCAGATGTTGTATCTTCAGTGTCCTTTAAAAATTGATACTAAATATATCCAAAGTCAGGACTGCCTGCTATCATAATGGAACACAGCCAGATGTCAGAAGTAGAGTTTTAGGTAGTGCACAAACATTGATGTCTTGCCATTACCTCTAAATTTCCATATAATGGCTGAGGAAAGCAAAAACCTAAAAGCTGTTTGGGATGATGAAGAGTCTTGCTTTAACTATGAGTCGTTTTAGTACTTCACATAACCTAATTGCATATGCTTAGTTATTAGTTACTGTAACCATTTGAGATGTTAGCTATATCCTTCTTTGTGAATAGAAGCATTTGCCTTGTACAGGCATGATTTTATATCATAAAGGGTTGTGTATCCTTCTTTGTGAATAGAAGCATTTGCCTTGTACAGGCGTGATTTTATATCATAAAGAGTTGTTTTTTTTCTAGTTTGTTGAAGATTATGAGCCCACCAAAGCAGACAGCTACAGGAAAAAGGTGGTTCTGGATGGGGAAGAAGTTCAAATTGATATATTGGACACAGCAGGGCAGGAGGACTATGCTGCAATTAGAGACAACTACTTCCGAAGTGGAGAAGGTTTTCTTTGCGTCTTCTCTATTACAGAGCTGGAATCATTTGCAGCAACTGCAGACTTCAGGTAAGTTACGAGGCAAGATTGATTATTCTAATTATATTGAGATAATTGCAAGTGACATTTTTAGTGGGAAATATCCTGACGATAGTCCAGATTGGATGGCAGCTCTTACTGTTGTCACATAATGTTTTGAACAGATGCCTAGCCAAGCCTTTTCTATCTGTACCACTTCAGATATCTTAGCTGCTGTGTTTCTGAGTACCAAAAAAAGCTATTGCCACAGAGCAGATACATAGCAACCTTCAGAAGGCTTCTGCCCTTTGTAAATTGGTGTTGCTTGGCACTTGTGCTGGGAAGCAGTATTTGTGAGGAGGCATAAGGCTATCCAAAGCAACAGATCTGAGAAAAATTGCTTATAGACTGTGTAGTCCACAGAGTTGTCTTTTTTTAGTTCTTGCTTCACATGTAGAGGACTACGATGTGTTTCTCTTAACCTGTGAAATGCCACCTAGAACAAATAAATAAAATTTAAAAAAACCCCAGCTGTAGGATGTCCAGCTGTTTTGTACTAGAAATGTAACCTGTGGGGAGGACTCGGGTTAGAAAAGTTTGGAGGATTGTCTCCAGTGGGAGGGACCCCATGCTGGAGCCGGGGCAGGACTCCTCTCCCTGAGGAGGAAGCAGCAGCAGAAACAACGTGTGATGAACTGACTGTAACCCCCATTCCCTTGTGCCACTGGAGGAGAGGAGGTAGAGAACTGGAAGTGAAGTTAAGCCTGGGGAGGGTTTTTTTTTAAGATTTGACTTTACTTCTTATTAACCTATTCCGATTTGGTTAAGATTTGACTTTACTTCTTATTAACCTACCCCGATTTGGTTGGTAATAAATTCTATTAACATCCCCAAGTCAAGTCTGTTTTGCCCATGATGGTAATTCGTCAGTGATCTCTCCTTGTCCTTGACTTCATGAGCTTTTCGTTGTATTTTCTCTCCCCCTGGCCAGCTGAGGAGGGGAGTGATAGAGCAGCTTTGGTGGGTACCTGACATCCAGCCAAGGTCAAAACAAACAGCAGTGAAAAGTATCTTGAAGTAGTAGCTATGCATTTTATGTAAACGATTGATGTATATCTATCCTTTCAGTTTTGCTTGGATGGAATTTTTCCCTGTAAAAGATATGTATGTAAATTTCTGAATTTACAAAAGTTCTGCATAGCATTCATCCTTCCTGTCAAAATTAGTATTTTACTTAATAGAAAGCAATGTGGTAAAAACAAAATTTGGAACTGGTTATTTCTGGTGTAATAAAGGTTTAACAGGATAGATTTTTAAGATGCTGTTCAGGTATGCAGCATATTAAAACTCTTATTATGATAATAGATTATGATGCAGGCAGCAGTATATTGCAGGCATTTAATTTTCGTTGAGAGAGAAAACATTTAATCACTATATTTAAAAAAAAAAGACAAAAATAGATCAGAAAATGGTTTTACCAGTTCAGAGTGTAGCGAAATAGGACAGGTAGTAATCTTTGAGAGAAAAGTAAGGAAACAAATGTAAAAAGAAAATTTTGTACTGATCCAAAATACAGTGGATCTGTATCTCACTCAAATAAGGCTTCTCAGAGAAGCTGTCACAGTTCACCTTAATTAGCAGAACATGTTTAAT
>NW_008659697.1:5409-20317 GCF_000695815.1 Acanthisitta chloris | reverse complement strand
AAAGAGTGAATTTTTCAACTTCTGGTGTTATTTATTTGTGCCTCTATGTGTGTGTGTTTATGTATTTTGAGAGAGGGCGGAGCAGGCCTTGTTTGGTTTGCAGGTTTATGCAAGGTATTGGCAATGAGAGGACTGCTCCTCTGGAATGCAAAATGACCTATTCAGATCTGTTTAAAGTCATGCTAATGCTTCACAGTAGATGATCTTTGGCTCTAGAAGAAGTCCTACTTTTCCTGCAAAAGTGAGTGTTAACAGTATATGTGTTGAAAAATGGAAGAAAAAAGAAAAAAAATCTCTTCAAGTAAAGATACTAAAATTCTTCCCCAATCCAAATATCGAAATGCCTTTCAAGTTGCCTTTGAAACTGTGATACTAAAATTCTTCCCCAATCCAAATCTCGAAGTGCCTTTCAAGTTGCCTTTGAAACTGCAGAAACCTAAATGCTAAAATGCAACTCAAAAATTACATTTTCTGCTGGGTGTAAAAGTAATCTATATCTCTTGAAGGTACAGTTCAAGTACCTTTGGCATTGTTGAGTAGTCTGAGGGCATACTACTGAAGAGCCAAGATACGAAAGTGCCAAGAAGAATTTGGATGTTTGATTGCTTCCATGGAATTTTGTTCTGCTAGAATAGCAGAACTCCAACAGGAGAGCTGCTTACTGCTGTTTAATGTCTTCAGTGGGGTTCCTGGTATGCTCTGAAATGCCATTGCACCAAGTATTTTTTTCAATCCAAGACAGATCTGCAATGACTACACTTTTAAATAAATATTTTCTTAATTTTGGTAAAACATGGCCTTTGAGTAGAATTGGTCTGGCCCTTATGGCTTTTTATGTTAAGTTCTAGATTTCAAGCTGGCATATCATTAATTAGGTATTTCTTGTTTAGAAGGTACCAGTCTTCAGAGGGGGCTCAAAGGAGAATATTATCATCTGTATTGCTGTTAGATTAACTCTTTACATGGTGAAATTGTTTGTCATCTATGATGGTTTGACCTGGCATTTATGCCAGGTACCTACCAAAGCCACTCACCCCCCTCCACAGTTGGACAGGGGAGAGGAAGTACAACGAAAGGCTCATGAGATTAAGGACAGGAAGAGATCACAAACCGTTTACTGTCACAGGCAAAACAGATACAACTTGGGGAAATTTATTGAATTTATTACCAGTCAAAGTTGGAGCAGGATAATGAGAAGTAAAACAAGCCTTAAAAATTCCCCCCAGCCTCCCTCCTTTCTGGGCTCTGCTCCTCCCTCCTAATGGTGCAGGGGAATGGGTAATGGGGGTTGCGTACGGTCAGTCCATCGCACGTTTCTGCTGGGAGAGGAGTCTTTCCCCTGCTCCAGGATGGGGTCCTTCCCACAGGAGACAGTCCTCCACAAACGTCTCCAATGTGAGTCCTTCCCACAGGCTGCAGTTGACAAACTGCTCCAGTGTGAGTTTCTTCCACGTGGTGCAGTCCTTTGAACAGGCTGCTCCAGTGTGGGTCCTCCATAGAGTCACAAATCCTGACAGCAAACCTGCACCAGCGTAGGCTTCCCACCATGTCACAACTTTCTTTTGGCTATCCACCTGCTGTAACATGGGGCTCTTCCACAGACCCAGCTCTGGCACCTGGAGCACCTCCTGTTTCTTCCTTACTGAGCTTGGTGTCTGCATAGTTGTTCCTCTCCCATATTCCCACACCTCTCTTCTCTGGCCACAATTGCTTGTGCACAATAACTTTTTTTTTCCTTCTTCCTTATTAAATACATTACCCTAGAGCTGTTACTGCCTTTGCTGCTTGCCTCAACCTTGACCAGTGATGGGTCTGGCCCAGAGCTGCTGGCATTGTCTCTGTTGTGCATGAGGGAAGTTCCCAGCACCTTCTCAGAGAAGCAACCCCTGTAGCCCCTGCCACCAGAACCTTGTCGCACAAACCCAATGCAGCATCACCTTGATAATTAATGTTGAAGGCTACTCGTTTTTAGCAGAAGTCTTACTTACATAGATACTGCAGTGATGCACTGAGTTTTCTTCTGGCCACCTTCCTAATCCACTGACCATTCAAACTACTTTTGGATAGCCACAGACTGCTAGAACATTTGCAGTGATATTTGTGGGGAACAGGACAAATGTTGGTTTTTAATTACACCTCAAAAATAAATGTAGTTTTACAAGCTGCCTCAAATGCATCAGTTGTTGGTTTAAAGCAGTTTCTCAGCCCTGTGAGTAGGCTTTTCTCTATAAGACAGCCTTGGTATTCAGAGCTTTTTATAACAGCAGGAGGATCCTGCCATATACCAAATCAAAGCCCTTCAGAATATCAATTACTTAACTGACTTCAGCTTCTTTCCCTTTAACCTTAAATCTGGTTTCACTTCAGCCAGCAAAAGGAAATTGTTTTTCTGTGCTTTTTGCTTATCTTTCAGAAATTGCTCCTTGATTAAGGGCTGCATTTCACAACTAACTTTATTTGCCTTTCTTAGGCAAAATTGAAAATATCCTTCTTCTGAGAACTGTTCTTCCTGATACTTCTAATGGATTTCCAATTAGAAGAGAACTTTATTTTTAAATGTTGAAGACTTACGTACCAAACCATTTGCAGTATTGGGTTTTAGTTACAGCTTTAAAGCTTTCATCCCTGCAGTTAAAACAATAGAAGAGTCTGTCCTTAAAAATCTGATGCATATACAACTTATATTGGTACACTAGCTTATAACTGAATTAAGATCTCTGCAGAGACTGAATATAGACTTGAGAAAGATTCCTGAAAGGAAGAGACTTTCTCTTGATGTGCTATAGACCATTTTATCAGCTTTAAAAATGGCACATGCGTTTTGTTAGGAAAAAATAAACTGTAAAACTCAAGCTTGGCTAGCTTAAAAATGGCACTCAAAAGTAGTAACATAAAGACAATGGTAAATACTCTCAAATAACACTGTGAAAGGGATTCATTATTAATGTAAATTCTCACCTAAAACTAATCCTATTAAAATTTTTGCATTCTTGCTGACTCATCTCCTTCCTTCATAGAGGACTACTTGTCTGTCTCTGTCTTCCTTCTGTATAATGTCATAACGAGGTTTAAGACTTTCCTGTTGCATAAGCTTCATAAATGGAATAAGTGGCTTTTCACTGTAAGATGGAAAAGTAGTCTGAGGGGTTTTTTTGTGTTCTAATAGTACTCCATGCAAAGCTTAATTTTCCCTTTTTTTTGTTTTTTTTTCTCTCCAGGGAGCAGATCTTAAGAGTAAAAGAAGATGAGAATGTTCCTTTTTTGCTAGTTGGTAATAAATCAGATTTGGAAGATAAAAGGCAAGTTTCTATAGAGGAAGCAAAAAACAGAGCTGATCAGTGGAATGTTAATTATGTGGAAACATCTGCAAAAACGCGAGCTAATGTTGACAAGGTAATAACTGGCCTCTTAAAGAATCTGTCCATCAGTTTTTCCTTTAGTCTTCTTTTCATAGGTCATACTTTACATGTGCTTTGTTTTAGCAATTACTTTTTAATCAAATTCTCTTCTCTCCTGGCTTGTAGGGAGTGCATGACTAGGTGATTCGTGTAAAACAGTGAAAATGTTAGGCATAACAACTTTATCCCACCCTAAACTGCAAGGAGTCATTATACGAGACATGATACAAGGCCTTATTTCACTAGCAGTTTCTTGGGGCAGTTGTTTTGGCCTAGACTTCTTACTGTGTTTTCTATAATTAGAAGGCAGTCTGCTTTTAAGCAGTGAGGAGTACTGTCTGATCCTCAGTCAGAATAAAACCCTTTATAAAAGCAGGTAAGGGAGGAATTTCTCTACCCTCATTTAACCATCTTCCTGGTTGTATGTTGCTGCAAAGAATGGATGAGCAAAAAAAAAAACTTGGAAAAGCCTAGAAGTGCTTCATGAGTTTTCAGGGTTAAAACCTGGTTCAGAATGTCCTGAGGTAAGAAACAATATTTGTCACCAAGAAAATATTATTTAGTTATAAGTATTTCAGTTGTAACTCTAAAAGACAGGAGTTCTTAGAATTCAGAATAACTGTCAGCCTTGTAGACTGCAAGAGTAACAGATGTGTAGCAAAAGAAATAAGTAGTTTAGTGCAATGTGCCAGCCTTTCTTTTTTAGGCAAACCTGATGACACATTGAACCATAGAGGGGATGGGTTGAAAGGGACCAACCCCGCTGCCATTGCCAGTGCTTTAGGGCCCCATCCAGCCTGGCCTTGAACACTTCCATGCATGGGGCATCCATAACTTCTCTGGGCAACCCATGCCAGCTCACAATGAGTACTTTCTTCCTAATACACTATTTAATGTTCTTCTAGTTCCAAACTGTTCCTACAAGGGTCTTCTCACAAGCTGCCCATGTAAAAAGCCAGTCTCCCTCTTTCTTTTTTTTTTTTAAATTTTTTTTTTTTTTTTTTGGTAAGCCTCCTTTGAGGACTGAAAGGCTGCAATAAGGTCTCCCCAGAGCTGTCTCTCCTGCATACTGAACAGCTCTAGCTCTTAGTCTGTCTTCATAGGAGAGGTGCTCCAGTCCTCTGGACTTGCTCCAACAGGTCCACATCTTTCTTGTGCTGGGGGCCCTGGACCTGGACACAGTACTCAAGGTGGGGTCTCACAAGGGCAGAGTAGGGGGGAAGAAATGCTTCTCTTGACCTTCTGGCCACCCCTCTTTTGATACAGCCCAGGATACCATTGACCTTCTGGGCCATGAGTGCACACTGTTGGCTCATGTGCAGCTTTTCATCCGTGAAAACCCCTAAGTCCTCCACGAGGCTGCTCTCAAGTTCTTCTTTACTCATCTCCTGATTGCCCTGACCCAGGTGCTGTACCTTACACTTCTTCTTTACTCATCTCCTGATTGCCTCGACCCAGGTGCTGTACCTTGCCCTTGGTGAAAAATTCCCTTATGTAAATCCTGTATGAGCTGTCAATTGCAGTATGAGAGCTGTAATGTGAGTTCTCTTTTGCAATAGCTTAAACTCAGCTGTTCTCTCCTGTCAGTTATCTTCCTGTAGGAATTGATTGCTCAGTACTATGACAAGAATTTTGTGCTGTTCTGTAAATTATGTCAGTTAATTACAGCAGAACTCTTCCTCATTGTTGGACACAGCTCTGATTTTTCAGTTGTTATATAAACTAGTATATCTTTTAGCTTTTATGTATTATTGCACTTATAACATGCATCTATTACAGTCATAGAAAGTCCCAGCTTTTCAAAATCCATTATCATTTAGCAGCTGGGTAAAAAGTGTGTGTATATATATTTTTTAATTGCTTTCTAGTCAATTGCACACACATGGTAGGCTACTGCAGAGCTCTGGGTTTCTTTTTGGAGCTGGTGGCATAATGGATCCAGATTAGCATTTGTCATATAAATTTAAGGATTTGGTAGGCCTTAAATGAGGCTTTTTTGGCACAAGCAAATACCAGGTATTTTTAGTTACTTGGAGCATATGAAGTTTTGGGGTTTGTTATGCAAACTGAGGTTACTATTCCATGAGAAATCTGGCCTCTCCAGAATAGTGGGTTTGCCCAGTTGGGATAAACACAGACAGCTTCCACTCACTTTGGCAAAGGTCACCCACTAACTGTTTTCTCAGAAGGTTACGTATCTCAGACAGCTAAATACTGCAGTATGGTATTAGTGCTCAAGAAAGTTGACAGTTGCATCTTACCATTAGCACAGATTTAAGTTCAGGCAAAGAACTTAGTGCACATTTAGAAATCTAAAGGCAATCTCATTTCTTCATGGAAATATTTAGTTCCATTGATTTTCTTTGGATTTCTTGTAATGAAGGTTGATACTTTTTCTGCAGTCAGTATGAGATTAGTGTCATTACAAATAAAAGCAACTGAGCTCTGTAGAGGAGCTTTTCAGCCACTGCACTGTCCATGTTTCACAGAAATAGATGAAGTCCCGTGATAGAGATCTAGAGAATGTCTCTTGAGAGAGAAAAGTTTTAGAATTGCTCAGCTGATTTCCTACAATAAAATTGCAAAGATGAAATTATTTTTTGCTGTAGCTTTCTGTGGGTCAAGTCAAAATCTGCTTTTCACGTTAATAGAGTAGCTTTGAGCAGTGTCCAGTCATAAAGCCTTAACTGTCAGTAGGATCTCTCTTAAATAAGTCAGTGGTGTATCTCCAACTTCTGTCACATTTTTTCCTACTAAACCTTTTGATGAAAATGAAGTTCATGTGTACTTTGAGATTGTAACATGGCAGCTGAGATTACCTGATATAAGAAATTGTTTATGTAGTTGTATGATTGATAACTTTGCTTTAAAGGAAATGCTGATTTATTTTTTTTCCTAGTCACTTTGTGTTGTTTTTTCACTTGCATCATGGAACATGCCATGAAATGTTCAGTGTATGCTACTGATCCATTAATGTTTCTAGGATTGCATGTTGTACTTTTTCAACCTTCGCAGTTCATCACTGTGAAGATACTCAAAACAAACTGATTTCCTTGAGTCTCCCCAGTAAGATGCATGTACAACATTTGAAAACCTTGGCTGGTGATAAGACTCTTGTTTCAATCCTTGTTTAAAATTGTCTGACAGGATTCATAAGCAAATATCAGAAGACAGGGGAACACTCACTGTGGTGTCATGAAAGAAGTAGGATTGCATCATATCAACTTGGCCTTCATAACCAGTGAAAGATTTGTTGGATTAATATTTGTTTGCTCAAACTGGCTGCACGTAATTGACTCTGTTCTAAACAACTGAAACGAGTATCATCAGTGATAGCTTAAATTAATTCATGTCGGTGACTGTATTTATGTTCTTATATCTTTTTTAGGTGTTTTTTGATTTAATGAGAGAAATTAGAGCCAGAAAGATGGAAGACAGCAAAGAAAAGAATGGGAAGAAGAAAAGAAAAAGCCTAGCTAAGAGGATCAGAGAAAGATGTTGCATTTTATAATCAAAAGCCTGAATTCCTTTCCTACCCTGACCATACTAATGAAAACCATAATTTATAAGCATGCCATTGAAGGCTGAAATGACTGAAATTACCCTAACATGTTGGAAATTGTAATGTACCACTAAAAGCATGAATTGGAGCTGCACTGAAAGTCAAATTCACTGAAAAAAAATTACATGGCTTCAAGAGAAGCAAAGTTCAGTCCATTTCATAATTGCCTACCTTCTCACATTTCTTCTGAATGTAGTGTTTCATAGGCTGTCTTTTCTTTAATAGTGAACAGCGGGACGAAGTATTACTTTGTGGGTTCTTATAAAGCATACCTTTTTTTATCACTGGTAATTGTCAATTCATCTTGTCTTTTGTTGCCTTGAAAATTACAATTGTGAACACGATACCTATCAAAGCAGTTCTGCAGCTGTTTTGCCATGGCATTATGCAAGTTAGAAAAGAATAATACATATGCGAACAGTTACATTGAGGAAAACTACATGTGGTTCTGCATTACCTGAATAACTTAGAAGAGTGATGTAATCTTTTACATTGAAACATTTGAATATGCCTTAATTTTAAAACCCAGACATAGCAGGTTGCTTAATCGAGGGTGTGTTTCCAACTTCGTTGCATGGAGACTGTCCCTGCACATCAGTGTGTGACTGCCCTCCCTGTGGAGTGCAGTTACATGAATGATTTCACTAAGAGCTGTCTCCTAGCAGTGTCTGTTCTTTAAATGTGTGCCATACTCTGGTATTGTGAATAATACAGAGCATATTCTGTCATCTGTAACTTGGTAAACAACATGGTATCTTAAAGCTAAAAGGTCAGAACACATCTAAGACTGAAGTCATAAGCCTATGGCACATCTAAGCCTGGAATGGTTGTTTAAAATTCAACGTGCTGGTACCTTGAAACTTCCCTTTTGCACGTAGATTTTTGTCTAGATGTTCCTTGGGTTTTAACTCCCTGGAATTGGGTGGAGTGGGGCTGATCTAGTAGTGCTAATGTGTTTTGAGTTAAGATGTTGTCTGGGAAATTCTGGTTAATTTCTTTTGTGTTCCTAGTACTCAGCTATGGGAACACGATGTGCTATGCTGAAGCTCTTTGCAGGTTTTGTACTGTTTAGTCTGTGTTGATTTTCAAATGGGGAACAGTGTAGCTACTTTTTCTAGTTAATGTTGATATCAAACAATCAAACATGCTTTGCAATACAGAAATGTTTAACGAGTACATCCAAAATCCCCAAACAAAACATACTGCCTCAGTTGCTTCAGAACAGCAAGAATACTAGCACATGGTTAGTATGCTGCATCTTAACTAAAAATATACCAGAATGTTTGAGGGTTTTGGACTCCTCTGGGGCGAGACAGGCTAGATCAATTCCACAAACTGTTATACTTTTTATACATGTGTAAGCCTATAACTGACAGTTTAAAACGTGCTCAAGCAAACTAGGTAAGAAGTATTTAACTTTCATGCTAACACACGTTTTAGGGACTCAAGTCTTAGAAGTTAAAATTGTCATGTTAAATATTTATCAATAGGAATTTTGTATGTGCATTGAGTAGACTGCCAAGTGCAGAATTAAAGTTACTCATGTAATTATGGCAGATAAGCCAGTCTTCATCTTACTGTGTACTCATTTGGGTCTATTTAGCCAGGGAGTCTAACCACTAACATTGTGACTTTGCTTTGGAACCTGTATACTGGGAACTGAGGTGTTATGAAGCCACTGGACACATCAAACTTGTCTTGGCTGATGCCTTATTCTGTCCTTTTATTTGCTATTTGAGCCATTGAAAGATGAATAAACTTCCATTTTTTCTAAAATACTTGTGCAGTGTGAATTGATAACTATGTGGTTCATAAACATTCCTATAGCTGATGCCAGTTGTTAAGCAGTTAAACCTTAATACTGCAGAACACTGGTTTGTGTGCATGAACGAAATGACACAGTAAATGTAATTAGTTTGATAAAGACACTTCCTAAAAGCTGAGACCATGTATGTGTTGCCTTTTATCCAGAGCTAACTTAAAAAGAGTATCAGAAAACAGGCAAATAAACTGAGGTAAACTCATTCCAGATTACTTTTCCAATAAGAATGGAAGGTGATATTTTAAAAACAAAAACAAAAATAAAAACCAACCAACAAAAACAGACAAAACCCCAAATTAAAAAACTCAAACCAACCTACATTAAGCTTTAATAAAATGTATTCTAAGTAAGTTTCTTCTGGCATGCTCATGGAGAATTTAAATGTGCTTACTCAACCTGCAGGGAATGTAGCTTGCATCGTGTATTACAGGGTTTGGGTACATCTTGAGAGAGTCATCCAAACTGAGTGATGCATTTGCGTTGTAGAGGAGTGTTTGGTTTAACCTACTTGTGTGTCTGAAACTCACAGGTCTAGCAGCTGTGTGCTTCTGTGCCTAAGGGCACTTTTCATCCCCTATTTCTCCTCTGAGAAGTTGAAGATATTTTCTTCACTGGTAGGATCAAAGTTTTCCATGGTAGTTCCCTCCATGTTAGCCTAGCGCTGGCAGTAGTGTTGCTCCCTTTCGTTGAAATGCAGACTAGAGAGAGGTGCCTTAATTTGTAGTAAGCTATAAAGTTCATCTTCCTTTATGTATGAAACTAATGTTGAATTTTTATGCTAATTCTGGTTTTCTTATTTAGCTTTTCACAGCTTTAAAAACTCAGTTGACTTTTGAAAGTGCTGCCTTAAAATCTGTGGTCTGTTTGGTTGTTTTTATAGCCTTGTGATGAGCATACAGTAGCTTAATGATAGTAGTGTCTAGCAGTTTGACTGTTCTGCAACAGCATCACAGTGTGCAGAAAGTGCTTGCCATTCATACAGACCTTGCTAACACCACAGCAGCAAGTAGAACAACCCCTTTGGCAATTCCAGTGGCAATCATAATGCAATAAAATACACTCCATAATTGAGCCTTATGCTCACTATGTTAATCCATAGGAGCCAAATATTCTGTTTATATGTCATATGGGCTTCCTGAAAATCTTGGTTTCTTTTTGGGACGCTAAACTTTGCAATGCCTGTGTGGTTTCAGTTGGAGGGGAGGTGTTCTCTGCTTGATTATAGTTCAGTGCAAAATGCAGAGCAGCAGAGTGATGGGTGGTATCACTTCAGTGCATATAATACATTTAGCTGTGCTAGAAGTGAATCAGAAGGTAAGACTCAGCCTATGACAACTGAGAATTGAAGAGGGAAAGCTAATTGCATGCTTTAATTTCTAAACTTTATTTCTCATTCCTGTCAGACATTTTGTCTCTTCTAGCCATGTGGATGCATAGCCAGTCATGTGCATAAACTGTATTTCTTTCCAAATTCACTCCCAATTTTTGGCTGTGACTTTTAACTAAAATGACTGGCTTTGTTTTTAAGAGGTGACTTCTGAAAGGAACTTCTTGTATATTTTTGGGGGAGCTTCAGCTTGTTGCTAAAATTGAATGGTCAGAAATGTGCCAGTGTTGCTAATACTGGAGTGTAAGTTAATCTTTGATCTAAATACCCAGGCCAGACTGGAATATTTTTAGTTGAAGCTTCATTGTCAAGAAATACTAAAATGCATACCACTTGACATTTTCCCAGGATCTGACACATACTAAGATTCTTCTCGTTTTCAAAAGATCCTGACTAGATCTAACCAGCTATCTAACCGGTACATTCCATTTTGGGAAAATATTCGGAAGATATAATTTGTTTTGTGTGTGCTAGGACATTTTACTTTTGTCACCTTTTATCCTGCTGTGCAGAATGTTGATTTAGAAATACATGTCTATTCACTTGTTGAGCTTGTAGCAATCACATTTTTTTTGACCTGTTCGTTCCAATTTCAATTTGACCATATTTATGGCAGGGGAGCAAGGAGAGGAGTGGAGGAAGCTGATGGCACCACCTGATGGCAAGTGGCCATCATCCATGGGCAGCTGTGGAAGCACATGGTGGGCAAAGGGAGCAATCAAGAAGCGGGCAGAACCCAGGTGAAAGCTCAGAGACTCTTTGCAAGGCTTTGGGTCCTAAGACAAGGAGCAGGAACCAAAACTCTGCACAGCAGGGATAAGCACAAAGCACTGGCATGCTCCTGTTGCCAAAGGCAAGGTGGGACAAACAGCCAGCAAGGCCCACATGACTGACAGTGCCAAACTGCAAACCAGATACATTCTCTTTGTTTCTGCTCCCTGACAGCATCAGTACTGATTTTCAGGTATTTTCATGTTATCTGAGTAACAGGTGAGACAGCACATGCCGTAGTGTTGGATCTACATTTTTTCTACTCTTCTGCCTTCCTCTTCACAGGGCTTGCTCTCATTCCTCTCCGAAAGGGAGTAGGCAGTAAATGGTTACAGACTGTGAGCTGCTAAAGTCGTTAATGCTGCTTCCTGTGCTTGTGCTGTAAGCATAGAGTAAAAAGAGGTTGGAGGTAGGTTGGAAGAAGCCTCATCCACAGCAGCAGCTGTGACAGCAGTCTTGCACTCTTTTTTTCACAGAAGCTCTGGAGGAGGATCTGGGATCTTGAGGTAGCACAGAGTTATTCTCCTCTCTGTGTTTCTTATGGAGGGAGAAGGCTAAAGCTGTCCATTTTCCACCTTATTGTTCTTGATGGATGCTATGATGGCTTATTTTTTGACAGTGTCCCAGGCATGAAGGAGAGGATCTGGTAAGATGGAGCTCGTGCCTCATGTGTGTCCTGGCTAAGAGTGGAGGCATGATGATAACCAACAATTTGAGTCTTACATTTTAGACACTGCATGATGTCCTTGAAAGTAAAGAACTGGTGTTTGCCCTCAGCTCAGCTCAGCACACTTGGTATGATTCTGTTATAGTTATTTTTGCTTTTTGCTTCTTTTGTGAAGAAAAACTTATGGGATAAAGTCAGGTTTTTTTGACTTGCTTCTTTTGTGAAGAAAAACTTATGAGATAGAGTCAGGTTTTTTTTGAGTGCAACAAATCAGACCTGTTGGCTGAAATGCTGCCAGACTAATGTGTTAAATATTAGTCATCTCTAAAGAATGAGTCTAAAACAGCAATCCTTCTGTTTTATCTGATAACTGCCAAAATGCCTACTGAAACAGCCTGGGGAAGTGTCAAAGGAGTGGTTAAAAATAATGTACTGTGTCTATGGATAGCAGTTTGCTGTGGGCGGTTGAAACTCCTGTGTCAGAACTGACTTGAGGAGGTAGGTGCTAGATGCCCTTAGCTGCTTCTGACAGACATACACTGCATCCAGCGTGAAGGAAGCTTGGAGAATTTGCTTGCCCCAGTGCTGTTAGATGAAGAATTGTTTTTCTTTTTCTTTTTGTTCCTGAGACAATGTAGATAATACGGTTGCGCCACTGCTTCTGGTTTTGCAGTATTATTTAAATCTGCAATGTAACATGGATATTTTTCACTGACTTCCTATAACCTTGTAAATTATAAATATAAATATTCATAGATGAGGTGCACAAAGTGTGGGTTTTAATGAGCAAGCCCACATGGTCCTACACAGAGGGCAGCAGTCCATAGAGACCACTGCGGAGTTGCTCTTCTGATACTGATTCCCTTTGCTGCAGCAGAAAGAGATCAGGGCATACTGAATCCTACTTTGAGAATGTGGTTGTCACTAAGGCAGTACGTTTGTCTGCATAGGACAATGCACTTGGTCCATTAAATTCTTTGGTTTGCTGCAGTATCAGCAGGCAAAAGAAGCCACAGCTTAGAGCATGTTCCTTGCTATAAGGTTTGTTTTATCATTTACAATCCTATAGATACCTGAGTACTTTTATGACTGTGGAGTGCAGAAGAAAATGTTGGAATGATTTTTGTTTACCGTACATTTCATTATTATGTGAAGACCTTGATCCTTATGTGTGAAAAATGAGATTACAACACAAGCATTTAAATAACTTTTAACACAGTACATGGTCCTAGGAGTGCTCACTGGCCTCAGTGGCTGGGACCAGCCTCCCCTGGGACCCTCATCCTCACTGTCTCCTGCCAAAGGCCCAGGGGATGTCCCAGCTCAGCCTAGAGCCTTCAGTTCCTGCCTGTTAGGTGTGCCCATATCTGCTCAAGACCCTTGTCCTGCCTAGGAGTAGAGGGGCTGTGGCTGCAGCTCTGGGCAAAGGGACCTGCTGCTGCCTTGACCAGCATCTCCTAGGACTGGTCCTGCTCTGCAGGGACAGGTGGAGATGGGGAGCAGCCAGAACTCCCATGGAGGGTGGCTTCCAGCATGCTGCTGTTCTACACCAGAGACTGCAGGGCTGCAGGAGGAGATCAGGCTGGGTGTGGGAATCTCTTCACAGGAGGCAGAGGGGCCAGAGGTGGCCATGGGGCTGTCCTCCTGCTCTTCCTCAGCATGGGAGTCCAGGAGGTCCATCTGCCCAGGATCTGATCACTGCACCTTCCTGCAGCAATGTCAGTGAGCTGGTGCACAAATGCCACTGTCTGGTCTTGCAGGAAGTGCTGCAGCTCCCAGATCAAGGCCTCCTGATTCAGCCCATAGTGGCACAAATTTGCTAAGGTGGTGCTGCGTGCCACAGCCACCTCCCACCAGCGGGCCCTGCACAGCACCGACAGCTCCTGGTTCAGCCAGGGCAGCTGAGGCTCAAGGATTTCTGAGCAGGCCTGGAAAAGGCTGACTCAGAGCTCGGGTGGAAAACCAGCCACATAAATCCTGGGCACCAGACCTGCAGACCTCTGCTCATCCTTATGGCCAGCAACTAATGAATCCGAGGGGTGCAGAAGAGTTATCTCCAAAAAGTCTTGGCCAGCAACTAATGAATCCGAGGGGTGTGGAAGAGTTATCTCCAAAAAGTCTTCCCCTGACCGCACAGAGTAAATGGCAGTGTTGATAGCCTGTCTGCAAAGGGGCACGATGGTTTCCTCTTTGCCCACTGCCCAACGCAGCTCAGGCAGAACAGATGGAGACATGGCATTGCATAAGCAATGTTACCTTGTGCATCATGGCAGATAGGGCATCTCCACTCTGGCTCCATGGCCGTGTTTGCTTGTTGCAGCAGGCTGGGGAGAGCGGAGGACAGGAGCTGCTCCCTCTTGCTGGTGTGACACACTACAAAATGGATGCCATGGTCACTTGCTGTCCCAGGGAGGTGAAGTTTCCAAGCCCCTGAAGAAGGACACCCTCACAACTCCTCAAGCCCCATCACCCACCCCAGGGTCACACTGCGGGGTTATTTCCCACACAGCTCACCTATGCTGCTGCAAGCAGGGTGTGCAGCTCTATTTTTCCTCCTGTCTGACATTGTTTTGTTGATTTGTTGTCCTCATATATGAAGCCTTAAGAATTTAAAGGGCACTGTGCTAGCAAGCTTCAGTCATTTACACCTTTATTTCTGACCAAATCAAAGTCCTTCCTGACAGTTCAAACTACAGAACTGTTTGAGGAAATTAAAATGTGTGAAGTAGACAAATCCTAAAGTTCTGTGACGTGTTGAAAAAGCAATCAATTTTAAAGTCCTTTACCCTTCCTCTTCCTCCTACGGTGGGCTGCAAGTATCTCTGGGTTGGTTTTTTCCCCTCCTCTGCAGCACTGAGCACAGCCCCTTGTTGAGGCTCATCTTGGCCCCTGTGGCTCAGTTTTTGCTCGCTGCCATTGCACCTCCAAGGTGCACCACTCATGCCCTGGCTCTCTCTGACTGTCTTGCCCACTGGAGCAGGAGTGAGCTCTGCTCTTCCTTTGGCTCCATTTCCTCAGGGGTTCTTGCTTGGGCAAAACAGGCTGTGCTTGGAAGGGCTGCAAGCTTGCTGCACCATCAGGACACAGTTTTCAGCTCTCCCTGCATGCAACACTGGGCAGGCACGAGAGTGCTTTTTGTGCATCCCTGGCTGGGAAGCACAGTGGTGAAGTGAGTTTTGAAAGGCAAAAAGTGTGTATGTCATTGATATGTGTCATACTTTGAAACATACTGCACAGTACCACACACCTCTTCTTTTATGTTCTCGTTCCTGATACTCATCTTTCATGCTCTCACCCTTCA
>NW_008659697.1:4764-5350 GCF_000695815.1 Acanthisitta chloris | reverse complement strand
ACTTGCCTTTGCTAGACTGCAAAGGATGTATTTTCAAGCTAAACTGAGGAACACATCAGCCTGCTCCTGACTACACGTGCGTTGTGCTAATGCTTGTGAGCATCAGCCAAACAGATAGACTGAAATAAAAAGACAATAATCCTGTTTCCAGTTATAACCTGTGTGTTATGTGTCCTTGAAGGTGAAGCTATGACCTAGATCTGAGGACTCCATCCTGGAGAGCAGGTCTCTGCAGTGCAGGACCCATGCCCATCCAGGAGACAAGGCAGATATGGGCACACCTAACAGCATGGCTCAGGCAGGATCTGAAGGCTCCAGGCTGAGCTAGCACACGTCCCCTTGGCCCTTAGCAGGAGATGATAAGGATGACAGTTCCAGAGGAGACTGGTCCCAGCCACTGAGGCCAGTGAGCACCCCCAGGACCCTGACAGAGATAGACTTGCACTGCTCAGGTGCTCTCCTTTAGACACTGATTGGCCACTTTGGAGACAGAGTATTGGGCCAGATGGACCTTCACTCTGAGGGAGTGTTGCAGTTCTCAGGCTCTTGTGGTTCAGTGTCTTTTTCCACAGAAAACAGATCAGAC
>NW_008659697.1:4363-4724 GCF_000695815.1 Acanthisitta chloris | reverse complement strand
CAGGTATTGTTCACCTCCAAATGGTTTGTAACCATTTAGATGAGGAGCACATCCTGTATCATACTGAGCACTTATCTCTGAGCCTCACTAGTGTTGGAAATGTGGGGTTTTGCCATCCTGTGAAAATTCATCTCAGCTGAACACTGATGACTTGCAAAACTTGCACTTTACACTTGCTTTTTGCAAATTCGTGCAGATGGTCCCATTATCTCGAGATGATCCACAGCTCTCACCTCCCTCAGAAGGTTCATGCCTCCTTCTCACAAGGTCACAACGTGACAGAGGCAATGACTAAGCTGGGAGACAATTGAGAGTATTCAGTGCCTTCTGCTAGTACAGGACAGCGAAGAAATGCCATCAG
>NW_008659697.1:0-4350 GCF_000695815.1 Acanthisitta chloris | reverse complement strand
GGGAAAGACTGGAAGCCAAAAAGGAAAGAGAATGCATGAGTGGTTTTAATTTACTTTTAGAATTAGGAGTTGCCCCAAGAGCAGCAGTTCAGAGGTAACATCTGTGAGGGCACTTGGAGGCTGACATATTTCTTGCAGCAGGAGTACTCGTGCAAATTCAGTCTCTGGTTTCATGTCCTTTGCTCTGCTGACCTCTAGGGAAACTTTTCTGCAAAACAGTTTGTCAAAGTATTTGTGCAGGGAGCTATCATGACTTCGAACCAGTCACAGACCTTCTCATTCTAGGGGCCAGGCATGTGGTGTCAAAACCAAAGTAGGCCCTCTCATGGAGCTGTGAGCTGTTTGCTGCTCTCTCAGCTGATTCCAACACACTTGTATGAGTAAAGGTCTTGGTACATTTAAGCAGGGCTCAGACAGCAGAGGAAATGCATCCTGAGTTAAGAAACGGTGATTGTTCTGGGTATTTAATATCTGAATATTAACTTGGTACTTAAAAATCTGAAAAGCACACTGTGCCCTGATTTTGTGAGGACAGCATATACCTTTCCATCCATTGCTAAGAGTGCTTCAGCAAAGAATGAATTTGGCATCAACCACTTCAGTTCTAGCCTGATGGCTTTGAGAAGAATTAATAGATTGTTTTCCCAAAGAAGCTGGAGAGGTGAGTTACTGTGGAAGTGTCTCCCACCAGCAGGTAATGAACCTGTTTCAGAAGATCTGCTTTTACAGTTTGTTTATAACTGCCTGCACTAATCCTGTCTGTTAGTGCAAATAGTTCTTCTCTCTAGGTGTTCATCTCCTTTGATAGAGTCATAGAATGGTTTGGGTTGGAAGAGTCCTTAAATAAGATCACCTAGTTCCAATCCTCCTGCCAAGGGCAGGGACACCTTTCCTACCCTCAAGCTAACTTTACAGAATGCTGTGATTTCCTTGTCTTTGTTATACTAGACCAACCTTGCTCTGCCAGTTTTCCCTGAAATTAAGATCTAGGTTCACTGATGATCTTCAGAGTCTTTTCTTTCCCTTTCTCTGAATAAGAATGACCAGAACAAACAGAGACTCAGTAATCTCACAGGGACTTAAAGACAGCATTAATCTCTCTCAGCTCTTTGACCGTATGGGGTTGCATTAGACATTTCAGTGGAAAATCCATGTGTGTCCTGGTCATGCAGTACACACAAAGGTTTTTATCCTACTCTGTTTTTACCAACAGCTGAGTTCCCAGATTATAGCAATATTCTTCTGGTTGAGAAGAATGAACAGTGATACATTGAATCTTGCCAGCTTTTCGACAGTGCCTAGGGAAACACAATTATTGCACTTCAGTCAATAGAAAATGTTAGGGCAAGATACAAATACAGCCGCAGTAAAGAAATCGCAGAGGTTATAAGAAAAAATATTCCCAGACCAAACAAGACAGGATATGTAGACATCAGACTACTTTTTGTAAAACAGTTAGGAGACATGTGAAAGAATACATTACTTCAGAAGGTGAAATAAAGATGTCTTCCAAGACTTCCACACTTACCTAAAAAAAACCTCAAAACTAAACCCGAGCTAGAAATTCTAGCTCTCTGTGTGCTTGGGGAAAATTGTTCTTGTAGGAGAAAAAACAATTTGATACTAGAAACAAAACTTCAAAGAACTCTAGATACATGTTACCGCTCAGGAGAAAAACAGGCATCTTTTTCCACCCCCCAAAGAAATCCCAACCAAGCAAAAAACATCCCTAAGGAAAAATGCCTAACAAGTCAACAAACAAACCCTGACAAATTCTGTTGAAAAATAAAGATCCTCAGACTACTGAAAACTTTTCCTCCCTCTTTTTGTCTTGATGGATGGACGGTTTATCCTGCACCAGAAGGACGTTGCTAAGGACTTTACAATTGTGACAAAGACAGGATACAGAACCTTTTAAAAAACAAGAGGGAGAAAGTACAACAAAAACCTTAATGGAAAAAGAAAAAGAAGTGGTAACACTGTCCATGACATGTAGCACAGGCTCCTCCTTAGCACATGACTGGCTCAGCATCATCTATTTGTACCAACTGTGTTACACTAAAGATGGTTAACTGTTGGGAGCCTTCATGTGTTTGTTTGGTTTTTTTCTTCAGATACAGCAAAGTACTTGAGCTAAAACCAGAATATGAATTGAGTTTTTTTTTTTAAAAAAAAACTTAAATTACCTAAGTGCTAGCCCAACTTTCCTCCATGGCTGCTAGGGCAGTGCTTTTCTAAGGGCTCAATTTCTAGAGCTGGCATCCAAATAATTCTAGAGCTGATAGTATTTTGGCTGCAACTTTCCAGGTGTCTTGTTCTCTAATGTTTACCACTGTTTTCATGTTCCGACCATACGATAATACCTTGCAATACATGAGATACCTGCAACTAACATTCCTATGGCACAAGGTTTGAGTTTGTTGTGGAACAACAAACTCATCAGAGTACTGGTTCTCACACCGGTGCATGTGCCACTAACCTGGTGCTCCTTTCCCTCCTATTTGCTCTTCCCCACTGAGCCTTGTGGAATCAAATTGCAAAACACCTTGAATTTCCTGGCTCTTTGTGAAGCCAACACTTGGCAGGATGCCATCAATGTCTTCAGAGCTTCTGAAGGATTTCATTCTCTGTAAGGACTCTATTTCAGGTCTGCTTTGTTGTGTCAGGAATCTATGGATTTCTATAGGTTTCCAACGTCAAATCCCATGTTGCCATCACCTGTCGGCTTGCAGCTGCCAACGCTGACATGATTGCTGTTGGCAAATCCCCCTACAACCTGGTGTAGCCCATTTCCAGGCAGAGCAAATTTGCTGTCATGAGCAGCTTAGCTTCTAGTTAAGCTCCTCTGACGAGCCATGAGGCTCTTTCCACACGCAGAAGCACCAGCACTCTACTGCTAGTGACACAACTCTTCCAAATGACACATTGTTGCTCCAGAAATGCTAATGCCTGGGAGTAAACTAGAAATTGCAGTTTGTGTTGCATTGCCCAGATCTGCCCTGCCTAATAACCCACAGGCTCTCCCACTGGCCCTGTGATGTGGGGCTGTTGGCTTTCTGGGGTTTGTTTGTTTTTAATATGCCAAAAGCCTAACAGTGCTTCGGCTCTGCTAAGTGTGCTGCAACACATCTTGCAGAACCTCCTTATCACAGCTGAATGTTCGTGTACACAATAAGCAGCAAAACGTATCAGAAGAGCTGAGAACAGGCTCCAGGCCACTATGGAAAGATAAGCTATTCCACAGCAGCCACAGATGGAGTCCCTGAAGTAACACACTGGGGAAAATATGAAGTACGTTTCTATTGACCCTCAGGTGGTGCAGTATTTGTCAACATGCTGTGCCTTATAACACAATTCGACAAAGTATAAACTCATCATTGCCTAGGTCAGGGCAATCCTCCTTGGACAGGGACCTTCTCTCCTGGAATAGCAGGTGGGCCAGCATGCCAGGCTCCTTCCTGCACCACCCTATAGGATATTGCTAAAGAACAGCAAAAGGAATGAGGTCGTTCTCCCTGTGGCACATCTCACGAGAAAGTCTGAAAGAAAGTGCACGTGTGTGTACCCATAACTAGAAAAATATGTAATAAATGTCTTGATGGCAACATTTGTGAGAAATGCAAATTGGAACAGACAGGTGAAGGGTGAAATCACATGGCATTTGTGAAAGGAGACCTGCTGGAAGCACATGGTGTACAGGACACAGACAGGAGAAATACTTTTGCTTGAGTCTAGAGAGAGAGGAAACAATTCGTGGAACTCAAGGAGCCGAAAGATAGCAGTGAAAAAGGTGGGTTTCTTTGGTTTTATTTATTTTTATATCATGTGTTACAAGTAAGTGTAACAACAGTTAGCTACCCAGGTGGCCAGAATGCTATTAAATCCCCAAGAAAAGACAATAAATTATGGCTCTAAAGCACTTACGACAACATTCAAGATGGTGCTGCAAGCATACCCAACTAATGAAAGTCACCTCAAAAAGATGACTTTAAGCATATATAGCAGAGCTGCAGCGCCAGGCATGACATGCAGCAAAATCATGAAAAAAACGTAAGAGGACAGACAGAGCAGAAATGGAGAGAGAGCTTAAGACGTTAGACTATGAAACCACAAGTTAAGAAGTTCGGAGGGAAATTTAAAACATCCTAAGCTGAAGTTAACTTCAGTAGTGCACGACATCAAAAATAAAATTACTTTCCAGGAAGCAATAAAATCGCTTTACTGTTATTATTGTTATGAGCTACACGTGCCTTGTAATACGAGCGATTTCCTCCCAGGCCGCAACTCAGCAGGAGTTCCTACATCTCCCGCTAATCACCACAGCCTGCACGCAGTAACAGCAGGGAGAGA
>NW_008659696.1:55110-70845 GCF_000695815.1 Acanthisitta chloris | reverse complement strand
AAATTCTCTGATTCTCTGATTCTATGATGCATCTTCCACTTGGAGCCAACAAGATATCACTTGCTGTCATTGTGTAAATATCTTGATGGGGAAGACAGATAAGGAAGAGGTTCTTCCTAATGTCACTGTCACTGTCCTGTTCCATTACAACATCTGGCACTTTATCAAAAATGGTAAAACATATTATTTGACTTTCAAAAATCCACACACCTCTATTCAGGTTAAGAAAAATATTTAACGTAGTTGTCAGACTTATAAAAGAAATTTTCCCTTGGATTGATCTAAACTTTTGAATTATTTAAAGTGGTAAAGCAGATGTAAATATATGGGGACCTGATCCTCTGTGGCATAACTGGCAAAAGTTCTTTTATTTGTATGGAGCATAATTCTTGTTTCATGGTGAAAGAAAATTACTTTGGACACAAAGTTTGGCTGAAAGCAGGTACAACCACACATTTGAGCAGAACTTAGTATAATAATTTTTTACAGATGGACCTGAACAGAAATGGCTTTCACCAGGCACCAATATTTCAATGATGAGTCTGAGTTTTGAAGTTCAAGGATTTCTCATGTGATGAAAATTCCATCCTCAAGGGAGCTCTGATGTTTGTAGACACGAGATGGTGAGCTTCACGCCTTTCTCTTTTAACTTGTTTCTGGGGTTTAATTTCTATAGTACTAAAAGCAAGAATCAGTGCCATGCCATTCAGCCAGCAAGCTCAGTTTTCATTTATTTGCACCCTTGCATGCCTCGTGGACAGCGAAGTAAAGGAAAAAAAATAGCAAGAGAAAAAAAGTCAGCTGCTTGCATTAGAACTCTGACTGTAGGAGCATAATTTTCATCCTTTCAGTATACTTTCATGTCTCTGACAAAATGCTAGAAAGTTACTCTGTGTTCCTCCCAGTCAAACTGGATTTGTTACACCAAGAGCTATTGAAGTATTGTACCCTTGGCTCTCAGTTCCTATCTTAAATTACCCAAGAGAAAGAAATATCTTTTCTGTGGAACTCATCTTAACTTGACCCCAGGCATATAACATTAGCAGTGCTGGAAACTAGGTGCTGGCTGAGGAAAGAGAGAGGACTTCATCTATTTTAGTACTGTATATTACCTGAAGGTCATGAGATTACTGTGAGAAGGAGCAGAATCTATGACTCTGGTAACAAAAAGAGGTATCAAGATCTGAAAGAGAATATTTATGGGAAAAAAAACCTGTGATAGCAACAAATAGAGCTACCTGAAAGAAAAGTAGAAAGGATAGATAGGAAGAATACAGAAACAACACATAACTGTCCATTTGAAATGAGATAGGCCACGATTAGAGAAGGTTCATGTGTCATCTTGACCTCCAGAGAAAAGTCAGTGGAAGAGGAGGGAACAGAGATAAAGGGTGGAGGCACAAAAAGGTGGAAGCCTCATTTGCTCTTCTTGGGTGCACTTATCAGTAGGGTGAACCTTGGTTCTGGCCAATGTCCCCTGGTACAGACCAGGAGAGTCCCAGAGCCATTTCCAGGAGTCAGAGCAATAGGACTCTGAAGAAGTTGCTCCAGAGCTTCATCTGTCTATTACAAAACAGATTTCACTGAGCTTCCAAACCAGGCTGGAGAATCCTGCTGCAGTATTGCCAGGGACAGCAGGAGGGATGGGGATGGAAATCACAGACTGGAGCTGGTGCTGATGTTACCTGTATCTCAGAATTCACCCAAAGTCAATGTGAACAATTTCCTTTAATATCAGTGACATTTTCATCAACCCTCAATGCACTTTTTAGACTCACTTCTGTGTGTATTTATAGATGATCTCTCTCATACTGTCTGCAGCATAATTCAAGTATATGTTTCCTTCATTTCTGACACTAGTTTTCTTCTGCCATCATTTAATAGTGCAGTTTTCCCTCAACAGAAAACACATGCTGCATATTTAAACAGGAAAAACTGATCAAATAGATACACCTGGGAAAATGAAGAGTCATGCAGTCCTAGTTATTTCTAACCACCATGCAGAACTCTCCATTTTAGGATAAAAGGCCAAAATCTCTGCAAATATACCACTATTAAGCCCACCTGATTCTCTTGAATTTTGAGGAAATAATTATGGATTCTGCCATGGAAAAGACAATCTTTTCTCAGGAAAGACTGTTTGGTATCTGTTGAGATCTATGGGAGTGGAGAAGACATGCAGGAGCATTTGTCAGGGTAGGATGTCTGATTAATTTAAGCACATATTGCTCACTGAAATCAAAGATAACAGACAGTTGAGGTGGTAGTCGTGAAGTGGTTGATTAAATCAAGAGATGTCAACTGCATCAGCTAGAATCAGTGTCAGCCATAACTTTGAATTTCTGGACTTTACGAGGTGCAGCAACATTATTGTTGTTTCAAGGTAATTTCTTGGTGTTTTGTTGTTGGGGTTTTTTTTGTTTGGTTTGTTTGTTGGTTTATTTTTTTTTTTCTTGTTGCTGTTTAGTTTTTAAATACAAAGGATAATAAAAATACTCTGCTTCAAAGAGGCTGCTTTGCTGTCCTGGGCAAACAGTTTTCAAACATCTTGTTATTCACCCATTAGGCTGGTAGAGCCTTCCAAAGAGGTTTCTATTTACGGGGTAAATATTCAATTATAAACTTCTTTGCAACTCTGCATAATTTGCCTGAGAGGCCAAAACAGATCCTGCAGATATAGTACAGCTCCAGACAACCATGAACAGAATTTTCAAGAGAGCAGCTACACGTCAGAAAACCTTTTGAATGTTGGTATATGTGTAAGTGCAGCACATATGTTTCTCAGTGTAGTAACTCAGCTGTTTCATTTCTCTCTTTTGCTCAATATTCAGCCCCATGAGAGTTCCAACCCTGGCTCCAGTTTGTTTCAGTTTCACACACATGAAAGTCTTGTTCGTGCAAGTTTTGTGAGCCACCAGACAAAAATAAGATTTGTACTTTTTTGCTGGCTTTTTAATTTTTGTTTTGCACTGCAACTCTAAATCAGAAACCCACAATTGTTTACTAGAAATATAATCAGGACCAGCAGCACCCAGAAGGTAAATTTGGGACCTCTCTTTCCTTAACATATCTCCCCCTCTAAGATCTAAAGTAAATTAGAACTAATAGGTTTGATAATTTCATCGCATCTAACAAGTAAAGACTTAAGGCAAATTTTGCTCTTTTAGCAGTACCTTTTAAGACCTGCTGAATATTTCCAAACTGTTCCATTTTAAGCATTAAACATATGAGTTTTCAGACATTTTCCAAGCACTGCTAAGACTAGCCTTAATTTCTTGTTCACTCTATTTTATTCATTGGTTATTGACAGAGTAATTCAAATTGACTAATTAACACATTTAAAATTAGTACTGCTGCAGATAACTTTTCCTTGCCTGTGAACAGACTCCACAAATTTTGCTTTGTAAAAGAGTCACAGGCAGTTGCATCTCCTTTGAATAAGAAGTTGAGAGCCCAAACTGAATGACAATCTGATTCTTTATGAATACTTGCCAATTGAGGATCACTACTGGTCAGATAATTGTGGCAGGATACAAAACAAAACAAAAAAGGAAAAGTAAAAATCAAAAGGGAAGAAAAACCCCACCCAACCCCATTTACCAGCAATTATAGCAGTAGTCTGTCAGGAAGACTTCTCTGGACGAACCTGTGAATTTCAAAAGACAAGAAGAAAAGATGTAGCAAAGTCACCGAAGTCGTCTTGACATCAGATGTTGCTCAAAATGGGTTCTCACGTAGATATTGATGTCACAAAACCTCACAGGGAGATGCACAGCTGTAGTAACTGAAAATTTTCTAGAAAAAAGGACTACAAATGGTGTAAAATTTGTTATTACATCACACTGTCTCAACAATTATTTGACATCCCCATATCCTGCTCACTGCATGTTTTGTGAACATATCAGTAAGCATGAAGGCTCAGCTCTGTAATGATGCATGTTCATGCAAAGTCACACACATGCATATAGAGCCTTCTCCCCTTTCAACATTACAACCTTCTAAAAGGAGCTTGAGAACAAGGGGTGAGCACTGTCCTCATTACATCTGCCTAAGGGAATCAGAGATCTGTTTTATTGACTCCTTCCTTCATTGAGAAATTTATTCCAGAAAAAAAAAAAAAAAGAAACCCACAAGAAACCAACATGAAAAATACAGGGCCCAATTCCTGCCACATCAAATTTCCCTGCAAATGTAGGAGCAGAAGAAATATATAAGAGCAGCGTAAGTACTGGATTTCATTCTACTCTGTGGGAGATTTATCTCTGTTGGTACGTGCAGTGCATTGAAAAATTCATGTACCAAAGACTACCTTCAAAAGGAGAGTGTAGAAGTGAAGGAAAATTCAGACTAACAACGATTGCTGGGGAAGACGTGGTTGAACACTTTCGCCATCCATCTGTTAATAGGCTGTCAGCTGGCAGAAATAACAATTCCCCTTACCTGGGGGTCACTTTCCTGCATACCTCTCCTTCCCCTGTTTCCTCAGTCACTCTGAGCAGGTCACTGGGGAAGGGGAAATCAGAGTGTTCCCCATCATAGGGAGAAATCAGAGAGGCTACAAAGTTTCACTTAGCTTTAGATTAGTCTAAATTAAATAGAGTGGCCTGGGGAGGGGTCTCAGCCTGCGGGGCAACCTGATAGTGAAGCTAGAATCACAGTCTATCTATGTTCTAAATTGATGGCAATGAAAATAATACTCCCCAGACACAAAAGTACACTTGTTTTCAGATTAATGCATCCTGAATGTGAGCTTTTCATCTCCTTTCTGAATGAGTTAACGTGTGCTTGTTCGCCTTGGCCAGAAACTGAACTGCAGATTCATTATTTGGGAACTTATTTGTGCTGAAGTCCATAAGGCCAGTGGCTTGGGAAGATGAAAACAGCTTTCCACAGGCTCTCATTTTGGGAAAAGCTGGTTGCCCAGGGCTGCCAAATGCATTCCCAATGAAATCCTCCATTTGCATGATTTATTTGGGCTGAAATTGAGACAGCAAATACCCAACTGCTCTCAAGTCTGATCCAAGGATCTCCAATGGCTTTTTGCAGGGGTAAATGATGTGTATGAAAAACAATTCATACCACTCACTGGGGAGCCCATGAATGCTGTCATCTTGCACTAGCACTGCATGTTCCTTCTTCTCAGAGAAGAGCATTGCTATCTGCCATAACTGCCAGATTCCATGCTCATATCAATTAATTCCTGGAGTGCACTGTCAATTAATATGTGTAATGGATGATAATTTCACCAATGCTCTAGCTTCATTTTGTGTTTTCTAAATTGCTATTAGTGCAGAATTCAATTATTCTTTGACTAATAAAACAGCACAAGTTTTTTTGTGCTTTCAGATATTGCCTTTACAATAGTACAACTCTGCAGTTTGCTCACTTATCTGTGGATAGAAGATGTAAGATAGAAGAAAGTTGTAAAATACATCTGTCAAGATAAGCTTGAAACTGCTGTTCTTTCTGTAACTGGAGAAAAAATACACTAATTTAGACACAGATATTTTGCTACACTTAGCTTCAGTTCAACTTGCAACAGAACAGAATACTGGAAAAAAATTAAAATTTAAAAGTTGGATTGAAAAGCCAAAACATCATCAGCAGTTCATTCCAAAAGATATATTTTCATACTGTCAAAACATTTTCAGACATTCTGGCAACACCTGACTTTGCAAAATGTTTCAGTTCTGGCAAATGGTGTGATCTGATAGAGCATATCTTGTACAAAGTCTCTTCAACATTCCTGTGGTCTGATGGCATTTTACATTTCTCTCTAACAATAGACTATTCAAATTAATGGGACTTAATTGTAGTATGCTTTTTTTGCTGCTCTTATAACTCTGCACAAACAACTGTACTAGTCTCAGCTGATAGAAACTCCCCAAGCACATCCGGTATCAGCACTGTTAAATCAGACCTACCATCCTTGGCCTTGTTCATTCACATACCTTGATCAAACCACCTTCTTTTTCCAAGCATTAGTTCGTTATCTCCCTGCTATCTGTGCCTGTGACTGTAACTTCATCCTGGAGAACACTAATTCCATATACCGAGAGCAAAAAGCCCCATGACTGCTTGTTCAGAGCCCTTGACAAATGGCAGTGGATTCATTGATCCCAGTCTATCCAAAATCTTCTTTATGACTCATATTGTCCCTGTAAATGCCATTCCTGGATGTGCAAGATTGCTGTGCACTTACACATATCTGTGTGCTTGTTCCACAACCAGCTGTGCTTTGAAAAACCCTGAAGATGAAAGCCCAGTGTGACAAAAACTTCACTTTGTAAACTCACAAAATCACTTGGATGCTTGGAAGAAAGATGTTGAGTGATCAGTTTTTTCCTATGATGCCTACAGTGATGATATGCACTGGATAAATTGAAGATAAATTGAAGAACCAAGAAAAGCCTCTTTCTTTGCTCTGGAATTCCCCCTCATACAGTGGCATTGCTGTTCTGTCCAGGAAAATCAGTATCTGGATTTGCATCAGTGAATGCCTCAACTAGCAACAAGAACGTCATGCTGCAGGACAGGAATATCAAGGCACAATTCAAATTCCTTTACTGGCAAATCACGGAGTATCATATTTTAAGATCACAAACTCTTCAGAAATATATGAGCTGAGAATATTTCAAGAGGTTTCTGTAAGCTATTAATCTATTGTGGCCTGTTTAGTGACTACCCTGTATCATAGGGCACATTTCGCTGTTGTCTTGACTACAGACAAATCATGAAAAATAAACAAGCATATTTTTATGCATTCATAAACAGAACAGATCTAAATTTAGCTTATAAGAGCTGTTTATTCAAGTACAAAAATACTGAGAGTGAAATTTTTCTAATAATCTTGTAAAACATTTGACTTCAAGGTAGCCTTGGCATGACACTGATTGACAGCTCTCCCTTGGCTTTGCATATACAGGTAAGCTCACTCTGTTTCTCATCTGTGTCACTGAAACCCTCTGACCAGAACACACAGTCACATCCAAACCAGCGCTTTTACGTTAAAGGCAAAATATGTAATGCAAAATATGTAATACAACATGAGCTAAAACTGGTGGGGAAAAAATCCAAACCCAAACAACAGCATCATTTCCAATGATATTTTAGATCTGATTCTGGGTAGATGCATGCAGGTCTGTGCCTCCTCCTCTTTGTGGGATTTGTGTCTGCATTCCAGCGTGTGCACTGGTGAACCATTGTGAACTGAATGATCTTATCCAGTTAATTCTTTTAGACTTCATTTTGGCAAAGCTTAAAATTAAAATTAGCCTGACAAATCAAAATGTTGAGACATTTGAATTCACTGGAGCTTTTGAACACTGGTTAAATTTTAAAATCTATGCTGGTTAAACATGAATTATCATTTTACTTAGGAATTACTTTTTAAAAGTATTACAATATAGCAGAACTGGAGAACTACACAGCCATCCACTAAAGTGAGAATATAAATTCCCCAATCTAATAGTTATTTGACTGAGCTAATATTGAAACACTTAATAGCATTTAAACAAAAAATGTTCAAATTTCTTTTAAAAGTAGTACTCTGATCATGAGATTTAAATTATCATATTCATTAGAGAAATCCTGTGCTGGGAGCGAAACTCTAACATTGTAGTGAACCAAATTGACATACAGAAATATATTTGCCTTCAAAAGAAGATAGACACTAATGTGGGATATATTGGCACATGGAAATAGTCTTTGTCAGGGCTACTGTATTTTTTTTTCCCCACAGCAAGTTATCATTTGAATTTCCACTTTTTTTTTCTTTTTTTTTCCTTTAAAAAGATGATATTTTAAAAGAATAACTTAAGAGTCGTTTCAAACCACAGGAACAGGCAGCAAAGACACAGTCATATATCTTCATTTTCATTCTAAATATAAATGAAAACATGAGTGTTTATTTTTAAGCCTGCAGACCAAAGCATCAAATTGATCCTACCTGGGAGACAGGGGCTGAAGAAAGGGCCATTATGTTTGGATGAGATAATCAATTGCCTTGAACTTGCCAGGAGTTCAGGTGTGGGTATATCTGTCCCCCGAGCGCCTGCAGGAATGTCACTCTCTGCGCACTCCTGCCCATGCATCTGCCTCGTGTAGCCCTTGTAGGGACCAGCTCCATTTCACCAGAATAACTTGGCTATTCATGAACAATAAGGTTCAAATTGTACTTTTCTTTAACACAACATTAACTCTCAAAGAACTGGAAATTCAGTATTCTGTTCCCTAAGCTTAGATTCCAAATCAGTCACTGAGAACATTATATGAGCAGTAATCCCATTAAATATATCATCTTGCAAATATCTAAATCCAGTTAATTAACTTGTATTGCAAAGAACTCCAAGATATAGTTTTCAGTGAGCAAACTTACATTTTAGGTTTCTAATTATGTCAGAAATAACTTTCATGTCTCCTTTTCACTCAAAAATTTAGAGTCGAATCACCTGAAAATCTATAAACATCAACAAAATTATACAGGAATTAAAAAAATCTGAGTGGTCTTTATTGAACCCAATTCTCATGGAGAAATTATATACAATAGAGGCACCATAAATGTTGAAACAGAGGAAAATTGTCTAAGAAATTTGAAAACATTTTCCACTTACTAACTAAACAGGAACAAATTACTGGACAGGTAATAACTGAGGTCATTTTGCAGTTCATGATGAATGCAGTATTACAATTCCTGCACCTGGAAATCAGTTTACTAAAGGCTAGCACTGGTGAGAGGATAAGATAAATATTAGAAAAAAATTTCTTTGCAACCCAAAGTGATTAAAAAAATAGTTAAAAAGATTTTTTAAGGGATATGGACTAAGCAGTTTCATTATGTCTGCAGTGAAGGGTGAGGCACTCACTCACAGTGGGGTATCTTTAAAGTAAACAGCAAATCTGTCTTCATGTGATTTCACCGAGGCACTCACTCACAGTGGGGTATCTTAAAAGTAAACTGCAAATCTGTCTTCATGTGATTTCACATTACAAATATTAAAATAAAGCCAACAAAAGGCCAGCTCAGGCTATCTCAGGGTGTTGCTCATCAGTTTCTTTTCTTGAAGTACTCACCTACAATTTTCTCTCCTTTTCCAAAGGTGGCAATGCCTTGCTAAGTCCCCTGGACAGCTGTTTTATTCCAGAGCAGGATCAACATCCATCAGCAGAGAGCAGAGGAAAGGGAGCAGAAGGTGCCAAGCAAACCTTGCTGAGTTATGGAGCAAGATTCTGCATGGGGATCTGGTGGGGATAAATGAATGTTATATTTTTCAGGGAGCAAGATTCTGCATGGGGATCTGGTAGGAATAAATGAACGTTATATTTTTCAAGGCTGTCCAAACCCATTTATTTGCTTTCAAAAAGAACAGTAGTTGGTCAGTGAAAAGTTATTTAAGTACTTTAAAATACTTTGACACCACTCCAGTTTTAAAAAAGAAAAACTGATTTTATTTAAGTACTTTAAAATACTTTGACATCACTCCAGTTTTAAAAAAGTAAAACTGATTCTAAAAGGTCTTCTTAAAGTATTGGTTTATACTATGCAGAAAGCAAGTGATGTGGCATGAGCATCACACCTCATGGTGCTTTACAAAGGCCTATGTTGAATCACAAAGCTCAGCTGAAAATGTGTATCTCCCCAAGGCTTCAGTGCAAGAGATGACAGAGTCTGAGTTAGACCCAACTAAAGGCTGAGTTAGATTCACCTAACAGCTAATTCAGAAAACACTCCTTATGCTAACCTCTCTCTACCCCTACTCCAAAGCCAATGCAATGTAAGGTTACATTAGATGCTGTCTCTCATGGTAAAAATACAGCTATGTTTTGTTGCACCTAGATATATTTGATCCCTATGTGTTCTCTTTTTGCAGTACTGCCTTCTACTGCTTGGAGATCTGCTGGCTTTAACATTCCTATGCCCATCTAAAGGAGCTGAACCGTGGGACTACTGTATGCCTCAGGTCTTTGCCAATGCAGCAGTTTTCTCTAAGATTGTAAGGATCATTCCCATGATCAGACCAGTTTATGAGGTTGAAAAGGATTTGTAGTTACACCCTCACAGGAAATCCACCAGGTTAGCATTAGCTCACAGCTCCTGTGAGCTCTACAGGCTCAAAAAATCTCTCAGCAACAGTAGTAACAGACCTAGCTGCTTCCTTTGCTGACCAGAAGCATTTCTCATCATTACGAGGAAGTCTGGAGTAAGTTTCCCAGCTATTTTTTTCTTTTAATGTCTTGTAAAGAGGTCTATTTTCTGCACATGCTGGGCAGTGTTGCAACTTAAATCAGTACTACTGTATGACAGTACATGAAATCCTGCATGATTTTAAGCAGAACTCTCATCAGTTTCAGGCATAAAGGACTTGACCCTTTGTTTTCCAATTGTGGATAAGAACAAAGATTAAAAAAATGGGTCAGAAGGGATAAACCCTGCTGTCTTTTTAAAAGACTGACCACAACAGACAATATATTTGCCTATTAAAGTAGAAGAGAGGATATTTTAGAAACAAATCAACCACAGTATGTGGTTTGGTGTTTTATTAATTGAATTCTGCACATATTAACAAGTGTTACTACTTTTTTTCTTCAAATTATGCCAATTATGATTTCTCTCATGAAAATAATGATTCATGTTTTAGATTGAGTTGTGTGAACATGAAACAAAAGCAGTATGGAGTAAAACTGAAAAGAAATTAGAATTATTTCCCTCCAGTTTATCAGTACTTCAGGTCACAGTCCACCCACCAATTATCCAAATGGTATTCGGTCTCAAAAGAGCTAATAACTACTTAGTCATCAAAGAGAAGCTTCTGGGATTCACAAAACCTCCACAGCCACATCCTCACTTTAAATGCCATGAGCTGTTTTGTGGTACTGCAGTGTCACTGGCTGAGCATCACAAAAAAGTCATTCCTTCAAAATACAGGGGTACATGAAGAGTGTTATTTTCCCCTTGCTTTGTGGAAATTTATCTCCCTTCCTAGCTGCCCATTCTCCTTTTGCCTTTATGTATTTTGCTGTTATGGTTTATTATTTTAGTTCTATCATTCTGGTCTATCAGCCTTGCTCAATTCCTTCTGTTGAAAGACTCATTTCATCCCAGCATTGATCATTCTGGTCTATCAGCCTTGCTCAAGTCCTTCTGTTGACTCATTTCATCCCAACATTTGCCATCTGCCTCAGGCATAATTCAGAGCTCCAGGTATCCTTCCTCTAAGCATCTCCACCTTTTCTTTGATGTGATAGGCTTCTAATTTTGGGTCTCCAATAGACACCTATGTTATATGCCTGAAGCATCCCCTGACTGGGGATACCCCCACAGGGTTAGGTGGTCCTGGTGGCAGAGCTGCAGCCTAATTAATGCTCTAGTAACTCTGTGTATGGGGAACCCCAAAGCTTCAAGTCCCCTGCTCTTGACACATTGAAGATGACATGATTTTGTTCCACACTGCCAGAACAGGCATCTGCTTTCCACCATCTGCTCCTGAAGAACAGAACATGAGCTAGAGTCCATTCAAAAAAGTAAGAAATCCACAGTTTGCACTGGACAGAGCAAAGCTCCCTCCAGGTTAGTTTTAGACAAGGGTGCTGAGTCAGCTTGGACCTGTGATCCAATGCCTAGGGCCATTAAAGCACTAGGTAGGAGGTTTTTATAAGAACATCTAATGGAATATAATTTTTTACACCTTAGGCTGTAGCTGCAAACATTCTTGTGATTTTGCATCCATTTTGGATAAAAGAGTTCAATGTCCAGTTCTCCAAAGTAAAGAGAAAGCCTTGAGGTAATGTTTTAGCATCCTCTGCAGCTTGCAAGTATTTTTCACCTCATAGATTAAACAGCTGCTTCATGAGTTGAAAGTGACCTTGAACAGTGCTGTTGTCTGCAGCCCAATGCATTATCTGCTCTTGGCTCCTTTTCAATGGTTTGGACAACAATTTAGTGCCAGAAACGTCACCTCACATTTTCCAGTCAGGCAACAATTAGATCAACAATAAAGCACATTTTCTTTCCCTTTTGGCTACCTTGAGAAACACATGTCATCATTTCTTCATCTTTGGCCTGTGGCAAGAATGCACAGGGGCCAGGTAATTTACTCTTCAGTGCTGTTTACTACTCAGATTGAAAAAAATCCAAATCCTTGTGAATTTTCCAGAAACCTCAAAGATATTATTATGACTTTGAAATAAAACGTGTTCTTTTAGCTTGCCTAAACATCCAGTTTTATTTCCAGTGAAAGGGTTAATACCTGTATTTTACCCTTTTTGGATCAAGTTGTTGAAAGAAGGAAAGCTTCATGCACCATAGGAACCTGCACTAGTACCCTAATGACAGTATAATTAGAAGTATCATTGTGGTAATGATTCTTTTCATCTGGCAAAAGGCCTTAACAGAAAAGATCTCTTATTCAGTTAGTTTCACCTGCCCATTCTCTTACCTCTGCAATGCTCCTTTTCTAGGTCAGCAGCAGAAGTTAATACTGGGTGTTTGACAAGGCTTCAGACTTTGTGCTCATCAAACTAATTAAAGAGAAACACATCCAAAGCCTAGTGAATTATTTTACTTTTTCAAAATGCTGCCCATTCATCTTGTTTAAAGATTTACCTGGCTCACTAGGTTTGATTAATGAAAAGGACAATGGGGCTCTTGTCAGTGCAACCTACAGTCACTTGGTTCAGGGTCAGCAGGTTGAGTGAGAGGCCTCCATGTCTATATTTAGTCTCTCTCTACTTTAAAAATCCAAAGGATTGAAACGTTACTGATTTTATCAGTGTGCCACAGTTCGGAGGAAAAAACCAAGAATTGTCTTGATCTCAGACTTCATTCAACTCCTTCTGGTTTGTTTAAGTTAAGTAGCACACAGCAGATCCCCCATGGTTGTCCTGGATATGGATATGTAGGATAACTTTATGGTAACACTAAAACCGAGTCTAGAAGTAGGGTATGGACTTCAAGTAAGCTTGAAATGTAAATTCTTACAAATTGCTACTGGAGAATATTTACACTAATATACACATTTGCATAAACTCTGAAAGGACAGAAAAAAAGGAGGGGCTATAGTACATATTAAATAACAATGATCTTATAAAGTAGTCATAAATTTCTTTGTCTTGTAAATATTTTGGCACACAATTAGCTATACTATCACAAATGCTCTTATTATTTGTTTAAAGCTTTGATTCTGCCATAAATTTGAAACAAGAAAAAACTAACATTCATATAATTCCAGAAACAGCAATAAACTAGATTTCTACTGAAAGCCAGTGTGGTCCCCTTTGTTCCAATGGAAAGATGTAACCTCCATCAGACTTGCTGAACTTGAACTATTTCTCTGTCCCTCTCTGCTCTGCTGGTGGTTGCACTGGGAAGGGCTGAGTGTTGGCTCTCTCCATTCCCCACCTGCCTGCACACCAAGGGAGCTGCTGAGAGCTGTTGCCTCCTCGTGACACAGGCAGTGAGCAGGGAAGTACCCAGCAGGGATTATAATCTGCCCTCTAGTGATTCATACAGTTAACATTTGGCAGCATCATTAACATTATTTATGCATTACATAATTACACATTCATTACATAATTGTTTCATTATGCAACAGTGATCCTGCTCATGCTTTACACGTTCCTGAGAGGTTCTGGAATATAGTCAATGGACTGAGTATCCAGGAGATTGCTGATAATTATGGGTTGTGATCATTAATAACTCCTACAGATATGTTTATAGCCATATAAGACACAAATCATGCCTATCTTGCTGGGACAGTTACTGTTGCACAAAGCCATCTGCAAGCACATACTGGGATTGTGCAAAACAACCATCCAGTTGCTTCACTTTGGTGCCTAGGGCCAGTGTTTTCAGCTGTGTGTGTTATTAAGCAATAATGCCCAGATCCTCTCCCATCAGGGCAAGTAAGATTTCCTTCCTGATTTAATGGCCACAGAAGGAGGGCTGATACACACATCTTTAGGCAAAGGAGCAGCATGAGAACAAAGATGTTTGTGGTTTGGAGGTAAGTGCATGGTCTCTAATGTTTAGTCCTGTAAGTAGCCTTTGAGTAAAAGGCTTTGTTACGTGTTACTGTACCTTCATTTTAAGACAATCCTTAAGGTTCTTTACCAAGGACTAATTGTATCATGCCAGAATAACTCAAAATGCATCATGGCAGTGCTCTGTGACAAACTCTGCTTCAGTAACCTGGAAGAGCTTCCATAAGTGCCCTAAATGCCAAGTCTTCTTTAGGGAAGGCACTATAATGCTGCTATGATCCTGCTAATTCAGCTGGGTAAGAACATGAGAAAAGGTGTCATGAGAGTCTTGGTCCTTAGTTCTGTCTGTGATGTACACTAGTCCCAGTGCAGAAATGGGAGAACAAGTCCTAGAGTGGTTGGCTGTGCCTCCAAGAGCATTGGGGCACAACCAAAAGGAGCATATCCCCCTCTCACCTGATCCCAGATGAGTGTGTGTGTGTGTGTACTTTGGCCCTGAATTTCATCTTCCCTAGTCAGCACAGACTGCAGTTACTATCAGTACAGCTGTGGAACCCCACCCTCATTCAACAGTCACTTTATTCTTGCAAATAAAACACTTCTGGGCCTGATCATTTTATCTACCCTATCATCTGGGAAATGCATTTGGATAAAGGGACATTTATTGAACTGCCTTTTATCACACAAGTATTTCTACCAAAGAAAGATTTCCAGGATTCAACTCTGTGTATTTCAAATGCAAAATTCAAAGAAGTTTTATTGCCAGACTTTCACTTCTCAATAATTATGTCTTAATTGTTCTGCAAGTGTGCATTACAATTTGTCATACGTTCGAGGAATTAGCATAGAGGAAAATCCACATTCCTCCTGCTTAATAAATGGAGAAGTTGTATTTTTAATGCTGCTTTTTAAATGCAGCCATGCTCTAACATTCTCTCTAGATTTTTAAATAGGGTAATACTACACTGAGCTGTTTGCAAGGGGGAAAAATGAAAATAGGAAGAGAAGATTAAAGAGAGATGACATCGTTGGGGAAAGAAAAGTGTCATCTCTTGCACATAGCAAGTTATATAGCAAATATAGTCAGCTAAGAAAAAGAAGATCAGACACTGAACTCAATTTTTGTTGTATTATATTTGAAATACCACCTTACTTCATTCCCATGAGAGAATTTTATGTAATCTTTCACACTGTACTTCTGCAAGAGCCATTTGCAACCATGATGCCTATGGCTTTTCAAGACCTAAATTTCCAACATAGGGAGGTAGATTTTTTTCAGTATGTCATCAGTCATAATGCACCCACCCACTGAAGCCTGAACATTTCCTGCAGCAGCTTTGAGATAAAGATTTCCTGATACCTGCAAGCCCTGTAAGAATAATATTGTTTACAAATGAGAAATTCTGATGCCTGATATTCCAGGCAGTGCTAGGTGTTAGATCTTCTTTCTTGACATAGTTACATGTTTCCAGGTGTTAGGCTTTTCATTATTTAAGAACAGGTAGAAAAACCAGACAATAAGTGTTCATAAAATGTCAGACATTCTCCAAAGGGCTGTTTGAGTTAATACAAGCCATAAAACTCTCACTTTTATTGGGCTTGAAAATGATAGTTATTTGAAGGAAATTATGTCACTACTTAAAATATTTTACCAGAAGAAACTGCTTAGCACCATATCTTTAAACCACCAAGAAAGAAACTCCAGAGAGTTTCCACTGCATCACAGTGTTCTGACAGCTCTTCTTAGTGTTGCAAAGA
>NW_008659696.1:13547-55082 GCF_000695815.1 Acanthisitta chloris | reverse complement strand
AGTTAGGAATACCAAGGCCACCGACACTATTTTTGCTCAGCATTTGTTCCAATGACATCTTTCAAACTTTCTTGGTGATTAGCCATACTATTAGCCCTCTGTGTGAAGTCCTTTGCAACCCTTTGCTCATCATGAGTTCTTTGGAGTACATAAGTTGACCTAGGGTCAGCTGAAGGCCAGCTCACTTCCAAAACACATCTAAAGCTGGGTGCAGAGAAAATCTCAGTGTACGAGCAGAATTAAGAGCTAAAGGGCAATATGAAATGGCTCCTAACACTACACCGTGGCTGAAACAGGTCTTGGTTGTTGCCTTGCAGCTACAGTACGTGCCTGTCTGTGTGCTCACCAGAGCAGAGGAGAAGCTACCTCTAACAACAGTATGGCAAACACATACCTGTTTGGGTTTCTTCATTTTCTTCTTCAACTCTGTGTGGGACTGGAGCAGCCAGTTTGTTCAGCTGGAGCAGGTCCATGGAATCAGCCAAGGGCACCTCACCTCTGTCCCATGAAAGCAAAGAGTGGCTCTGGGGGGGGAAGAGCCCAGATGCAATGAGACAGTGACATAAGAAATGTGACTTAAGATCAGACAATAAGGCTCAGGGAAGCAGAATCCATGTTAAGTATGTTTCTGCTATTGGCAAGTTGTGGATACAAAACCAGAATCCAACTATCTGGATTTGGATACAGAACAGGTTCCAACTCCTGCTAGAATTTTGGGTCTGTGACAAACACTTTCAGAGTGTATTTGTTTGAAGTGTGCAGATCAAAGCCAGTGCACAAACCATGCTGTTGCTTATACCTTTACAAAATTCCAAAGATACTGAGAAACCCAAATGGCTAATGCAAGAAGAAGAGAATTAATTCTCTGAAATAGTGGGAAATTATGGCTGTTTGTAAGGCTTTCACACTGACACAGATGTAACTTACCTGTATAGCCTTACAGCACTAGCAAGTTGTTCACCTCTTGGTGAAAGATTCTTGCTATTTGTGCCCATACATTTTAAAATGGGTTGGACAAATAAAAAGCACCAAAGTATCCCATTGCTATCCATGTTTCTGACCTCCCAGGACAGGGTCAGAAATCAGCTGCACTGCATAGCACATCAGCTAATTAAGAGGTGAAAAAGGATATTCATTCTGTATAGTACATATTTTCTGAGCAGGGGCAATCTAGCAGAACCTCTTTATCTGTTATTATAAAATACTCTGAACTAGTAAATAAATTCTGCAGCAGAGAATCTTTTCAGCATGTCTGTTCAAGTAGACCATCGAAATTGCTGGTGACACACTGGTTGTGATACAGCTGCTGGTTTGCCTTTGTGACTTTTGCTGGTTCCTTCAATACAGTCATTCTGAAGGTCCCAGATGTTCAGTCTAACAACTCCCAGGCCTTATTTGTGTTACAAGCTCTCACTCTTCAGTACGGCTGTGCTTATTCCTGTAACGCCAAAGTAGGTATTTCTTTCAATAACATTCACTTGTCATTAGAAAAATATCCTAATTATGAATTCAGAAGTGACAGATTGTGAGATTCAGTTTGCAAAGATGATGTCACTGGTGGGGAATTGGTGGGTAACCTGCAATTACCTCTTTGAATAAAGACATCAGTGTTGTATCTCGAGAAATAATGGCTAATGATATGTCTTCCAAAAGGAAATAGCGTTATTAATTACCTTACTGTGAACACACCACTTATTGACAGCTTTGAAGGCCATTCATCCAATTAAGTATAATGACTAAAAGCTTCATTTGGCCTTCATGGTTATACAGATGGGCTAAGAACAGAGAGCAAGATTCTGATTTCATTTATAACCTTCATAAATATTCAGAGAAAGTCACAAACACCCATGGAGCTACCCTGGTTTCTATTGCTGTGATTAGAGTCAGACTGTGGCAGGTAATGATGGTATAGAAAGTGCTGTAAATTGATACCTCTAATACCTTGAAGACTTATTGTTGTGCAATAATGCAATCTGTCATCTCTTCTGATTGTTACTAAGCACTTTGCTTCCAAGCACTTTCCTATCAACATTTAGAGGGTTTTTCTTTCCCCAACTATCGTCCAGGCCTGCATACATTTCAGTGACAGATTATTCAGTTGCAACCACAGCCCTATCTAAGTTACTTCTTGCTAACACAGCTAATTTTTGCAATATTTTGCAGGTTTTTTTCTCCCTCAGATGGATCTAACAATCATTCTAAAAATCATTCATTCATGTTACACTTTGCCTCAGTTTTATGGATCTGCTTCTGATTGTATTCACTCACTGCTGTAAGAATAATGCAACTGAAGCCAACAAAATTTCTTTGGAGAAGAGAATCTGGTCTCAGGTATAAAAGACCATTTTTATGGACCCATCTAGGTATCTCTGAAGTCCTCATTAACATGCCATTTTGCTGATGAATTATTTTAATGGATGGCAAGACTAATCCTAGTGCACAGCACAGCTCAGCTAACGTGTTTCTAAGATAAGTGTGGCTATTAACATTGCTTCTGCCATCACTGGCTTTTATCTTTGAACAGCAACAGGTTGCTAATGATATGTGGTTATCGTTTTCACATTTTGGAACATCAAAAATGCTGACAGACTAAGGTGGCAACAGTTTGTAAGCACTCAGGTAGAACATCAAAGACCTTACTAAAGGTTTAGCACACACCAGCAGTAGCAACAGTTTTAGATCTACCTGTACCACCAGCCTAATCACTCAGAAATCTGATACTCATGCTCATATGACATCCAAGAAATGCTTTTTTTGTTAAATGGAAAGCAACATTACAGCCAAATGACAAAGCATCTGCAAGTGCTTTGTTTCTATGCAACACTGAAGAGCCAAGAAACTCACAACCTTGTAACAGCTGACATTGTAGAATAACTTAATGCTGCCAACAGGTCCTGAGAGAATGCAGAATTATATGTAAATACATCAAGTAAATGTTTTTAAGTGATAGGTCTTCACCTTGTGCAAACAAGTTGCCGCAGCAGTATTTATCAAAAGGGTGCCTGATGCAAAGGAGTCAGATTAATTGTTTATGCAGAGGCATTCAGTCTGCATTGCAATGAGTGCAAGCATAGAAATGTTTCTAGAAACCACCTCCTTCCTGAGAATGATTGTGAATGAAGTGTACATGGTGGCAGCAATCTGAAGCATGATTTCAATACCTTCTGCCACTTTGCATTGTCTGTGCTCATAACACTTGAGTATACTCAGAGCTGACACAAAGAAGGGAGAGGAACTGTTACTAGGCAGGTCAGAAATAGGACTGCTTTGTAGATGAGCCTCACACATGAGGGTACCAACTGGAAAAACACACTCTTGCCTGAGGATGCCTGGAAACCCATCAACCCAGGGACAATGTTGTTTTGAACTTGAAACCAGTAGACATTAATCTATTTTTCCTCTGTTACCTTATTTCTACTACTAAGGTCTCATACTGTGGCAGATGATGCTACCTGCAAGATGGGCAGGGATCCCAAGGATTGGCCTACTTTGCTTTTCCTGGCTATTCTTCAGAAGCTACATCTGGCTCCATGGTTTCCAAGGCAGGGCAACCATTTCTGCTGCTGAAAAAGTGGAATGTGGGGATAATCAAAATACAAATAAAACACAAACAGAGCAGATGGAGCCAAGGGAGGGTCTTGTACTTTGGAGCTGTGCAGGGCTGCAGGGTCAGTTCCACAGCTTTGCAGCCTGGCCAGTCTGAATGGAGATACAGACTCAGCTGTGGCACTAGAATTCAGGGTTTATTTGTTTGAGACATCTTCACTTCATTAATGAAAGCAGGGGTAAAAACCTACCCTGAAGCACTCTCTACAGCTTTGAAACTAACTAAGTAACAGGCCTGTCAGGTAACTTCACTGCCATCATCCTTGTGCCAAACATCAGCAAAGAGCAGTGACTACAGAACAGTGGTGAGACTTCTTCCAGTCCTATGTGCATCTCCATAATGGATCTTACATACCAAAACCAGACAAGGACAAATCAGACATTATACTGCCTCAGGGTTACAGCTGGTTGACACTGAAAGCTGAAAAACTAGTCTAATCAGCATGACTGGCCCCAAGACAAACAGAAATGTCATGACCTCTCCATGTGTTATCCTGCTGTCCTCAACTCTATCCATTCAAAGACATCACAGGAAACTGAGGAAGGCAGAAATGACATAGTTTCTTCAATACTTTGCCACCTTTAGTGACACCTCTGATTCTCTGGCCCATAGAAAGAAAGACAAAACCAATTGCCCCATTCCTCATATCAAATACTACTGGATGGCACAGCTCCCACCAGAACTGCCCTAATTTGAGAGGTACAAGAGGACAAGGTCACTGTGCTTCATAACATGTGCCATAAGCAAAACTATCTTTTGATCCTGCAATTGGTTACATGTCAGTAACTACACATAATGAGGAAAAAAGGTTTGAAAGCCTCATAAGATAATTAGGGAAACTGTTTTAAATTGATCATGCCATTTTGTAATGAAGATCATGAAAAAGTCACATCAAAAAAAACCCAAAAACTTTTTCCCAAGAAGTAAACAAAAAATATTTTCCAATTAAAGCACTTAATTATTACAGCTACCATGATTAGTAGAATCAAAGAACATAACCAATGAAAAATCTAATTTCTCTATAGTATCCTAATTCAGAACCTCTTTTTCCAAACCTGTTAATAGCAGAATAGCAACACCAATTCCAGATGTTCTTTTTTGTTACTAATGGTGATCATGAATACAAAGCATTTTCAAGAGTGGAATATAAGTCAGCAAAAACATGGTAAAATTTAGCACTGCCTCCACAGTACAAAAAGAAGAGTGCAACAACTTTTTACCTTCCACAGTCCACAGTATTAAGGCAAGGTTTATGTAGTCTTTCAATTTCTTAAACCAAGCCACTATCAAAGTGCCTTTGTAGCAGAAAAGGATAGATTTGAAGAAAATATTGTATACACCAGTGTGAATTAAGCAAAAAAAATAATGGAGAACAGCAATGCTGCCATCCAAAATTTACTCAACTCTGTCTCTATGCACAAAGACTGCCATTAAATATAAAGTTAGAAGCAAAGCATAGGAGAAAGAATCACATTTCGTGATATACTGGTACATGGCATATTATACAACTGTGATGCAAACACCATCCCTACATTCAACTGTGCATTCCTTACTGGCCACAATAATCCTTTCAATGTGTCCTATGAGCTTTGGGTACCATTTAGCAATTGATGGCTAACAATATTTTTGGAAGTCTAATGCAAAACTTGCAGTTCCGTAATTTACACCAGTAGCCAGGTTATCTACTTATCATCCATGGCAGGTGTTACAGCATGGCTGAAACAATAGTGTAGAGAACATATCTCAATAAATTATCTAAAAGAGACACAAAATTAAAAAATTTGTCAGGAGCACATTAAGAATAAAATAAAATCCGTGTTCTGTTTAATGTTCTTGCCATGAGAAAATCTTCCAGTGGAGTCAATGAGAGATTATCTTGGGCAGGGAGCACTGAGCTGGCCCTAACACATTAAAAGATAAATCATATATAGCTGATGCAAGTCAAGGGGGAAAAAAATGTTACGGGAAATGTTTATCTTTTCCAAATCTTTCTTGAGGGCAGTGTTAAAAAAAGGTTGATGTGATTGAAGCATAATGTCATTACTTGCCAGGGGAAATACAGGATGTTACGAGGCTGATTAGTCTTCCTTCCCACTGCAAGCATGTGGCCCTAAATTTGTATCATATTAACTTTTTATCTTCCAGAGCTCTCCAACTGCAAACTCACAGGTAAGTTCAAAGGTATGTTCACTGCAGTTAAAGTGTGAGATGGGACCTGTGGGCCACATTTAAAACCAGAGCTCCTCTGAACTTTCTGAAAACATGAGCAGGGTCAGCTCCAAGAATTTAGTTTAGATCTATGCTTAGCTAAAGGTAGTTGAGGGCAAATTATGACCCCTTCAATCAGAGCAACTACAGAGCAATAGTACTTTTGTCAGTGTTGCTTGGGCTTGCACTGAATTTCTTGATGTGAAGAACAGAATCTGATCTAAAACACACACCTTTGCAATCTGCACTCTATGAACTGTGTGTGTGATATTTTTATGCTCCAGGATAGATCTACTGCTACACAATTATTTTACTGCGGCCTCCCACAGCTTTGAAACTAACACTTTGATTTACAAAACAAAGTTCTCACCCCTGGTTGTTAAGGCTTTCTATTTTGGGCTGGGGCAGCACTCCTGGAATGCAGCAGAGCACGACTGGGTGCTATTCCTTCACTCCATGCAGGGAAGAGTCTCCCAGAAGCAGCACCCAAAGGTTTGGGGAGAGCCTGACAAAGAGAACTGCTCCAGCAGAAAGCCCTGGAGGCAAATATATGTGTGCCAGCTCATACATCTTAAAACTGTAGGAACAGGCTGTTCCATAGCATATATCATGAGATTCCCAACCTTGCTGACACCTTGATGCCTGTTGGAACACCAATGAACAGCATCATTACTCTTAAATCCATTAATAAGGTCTCTTGTTCTCGGGTGACTGCAAAGGTGTAAGCTTATCCACCTGCATTAGAGCGAGTCCATAACTCCTCCCAATGCCAGTAGAAAATAGCCTTATGGTGAAATTATATCAAATTATGGATTAAGAAATGTTAAGAATATAAATTTATAAAGTCAGATGCTCCAAAGCTGAGAAATAACATAATTAGGGCTGCCTGACAACTCACATCTGATTTTTTTTCACAGGATGTATTGTGCTTGCATTAAGAGCTGAAATTCTACCTCTGGCTCTTGCCCTGCCTCTCTCAGTCAGCAGGAGGAGATGAGCTTTAAAGACTCATTTCTTAGAGACATTTATGGGACCTCAACTGTCTCACTAGATTTCCTACTTGCTAACTATTTTACAACATCCAAGAGAGATTAACTGGTGCTAATGCCTCAGCAACGGATGTGGAAGCTCATAGCCCACAGTCAGCTTGGACTGCTAGATGAACAAAGAAGAAATTTTGCAGGAAAAGGAAAAATGTGTGACATATAATTGAAGACATCACACTGGGAGAGTAGGTCTCTTGAGGCAGGTGACACAGAGTGTGGAGCACATATGAATTTTTTTTTTACTTCTCCCAGTCCACATGGCTGTAACCACTCCAAGACAGCTGTCAGTGTCCCTACAGGCTTCTCTGCCCTGTTGGACTTGTGGATTCTTACCACACCTATTTTTAAATAGCTGCTTGGTCACACCACTGAGTCCTAATTAAGCCTTTTAGACTTCTCCATTGCAGAGTCCCTGGGATCTGCCATGGAGAGGATAAGTTACAAACAAACTTGATCCTCTTCATAAGGATCATCCAGAGCACAACAGCAGGGCCAGAGGATGGTTTGCTGATTATGTCCCTAGCCTGAAAGACAGAGGCTTTGGTTCAGTTTCCTTCTTCATTACAGCTTTCTGCATGATTTGTGGCAAATCGCCAAAGCCATCACCTGCCAAAGGACACAGAGGCAAAAACCAAGAAAAGAATAAAATGTAGGCACTCAGCTACAGAGGTGTGACTCCTCAGGCCACATATGCACCTATGTTTGCCACAAAACTAAAACTTCCTCAATGTTTGTAGCCCAGCACTACCATCATCCTTCTAAGGTTCAGTGTCCAGCTCTAATATTATGCCTGAACATGAGTAGCATTGGCTTTAACACTGAACATTCATCGACAGGTCTTGCAGTTTTAAGGCATCAAATACTATCAACACTGAATTAAAGAACCGAGATGCTGCCTCCTGCCTTTCCCAGCCCCAAAATACTATCAACACTGAATTAAAGAACTGAGATGCCACCTCCTGCCTTTCCCAGCCCTGTACTTTGTGTGCTTTCTGCAATGCTGGCAAAGTTTTAGCTACACAAGTGGAGTGTCCTTGTGTCCAGGACTGTGACAGCCAGTGGCAAAAGCATCTTCCTGGGGAGCAGATGGTTTGACCCCAGTACAGAACAGAACAGAGAACCTGAATTTCTTACGGCTAGGCCAAGGCCTCTAATCACTGACATGCTCTTGGTCCTGCTTTTCTTCCTCTTCCCCTTCATTAAAACAAATTTTATAAAAGCTATCACTTCTATTTTTAAAAGGAACTGCAGAAACATCTTAATTAGAGGAGTCTAGCTGAGTGGAGTCTACACACTACTTTAGCCCAATCAATCAAAATACCTTAAAATTAAATATCTCATACTGTCCTTAGATTCACTTGCATCAATGAATAGTCTGCAGTGTATTGCCAAAAACTTCTCCACATATGCCAGTGAATGTAAGAAAACTCTACAACCATATATAAAGTTCCAACCAAATATTTTTGAAGTGAATCTAGAGAAACAGAAGTGGTGTAATTTACGTGCTACAGAGAGCATTTATGTTACTTGATTATCAAAACCTTTATTCCATTTGCTGTAACAAAGGTTCCAAAATTAGAGCACACCCATGGGACCACCATTTACAAGATTCATTCAGAGATGTATCAACAGTTCAAGTCCACCAGGTACAGGAGAACATTGTAGAACATTCACAGTTCATAAACCCTAATATAACAACTGCCAAGCCCTATAATACCTTGCTTTCAGAAGAACAATTCACTCCTTTATACATCAAACAGCAATTTTCTTAACTGCAGCAATTTTGGATGTGATGATAAATTTGGGTTGAAATTAGCCCAATAGTTTCTCAGGAAATGTAATGCAAAGAAACTCCTGAAACTTATTGGTGCACCTTCTTCAATATTCATGTATTAGTTAAATACTTAAATATACTTGCATTTCTTTGGAAAAACTGGGTGCCTGGACTCTTGACACTTGCACAGGTCTGTCTCTCCCAGGACTAGTCTCACTGTAGTTTGCTGGATTTACCATGACTACTTATAATCACTGGTTGAAAAATTGAGAGGAGAGGTATTTTTCCCTAGAAAAGTACTTTGTAGGGCTTAAGAAATAGATATCTTGGTAATCGAATTCAGAAAGGGAATACACATACATGTAAAGAAAGGTCATTGTTAGCTGAAGTGTGACAGATCTAGTCTGTATTAATTTATACTGACTTGATGAAAATCCATGACTTCACTGAATTTTGGACTGACTCCTAACAACTGCAGCCAAATATAACAAGCTCTTACTACGGTGACTCTCAGATTGACCCATTTGGGATAATATGCTTCACAAAAACCTAGACTGCAAAACCTAGGAGTTCTTCCTAGCTAGACCAATTGCAATTTGAACTCTGGTTTGCTTAAGCCTTTATGGTATCTTACAGTATCATAATAAATCCTCAGGTTTTTAATTAGTGTACATTAAGTGGCCTAAGTCACCCTTAGAACTAAACATGAGTCCGACAAATCCAAATAATAAAGTCCATTTCAAAAGGAAATTTACCCTTTTTTTTTTGTTTTGCCTTCTCTGTGTGAAAATATTATGCCTTTCTGAACCAGGAGTTTTGCTTCCGTCCAGTGACTTGGGATTTCAAATGCAAGTTGCAAATTACAGCCTAGCTCTGGGTCAGTTTGCTTTAGGGGAGTCAGCTCAGAGAAGTTAAATAATGATAAATGCATGATAAAATATAAGGATTAAAAAGAATTTGTTTTATGAGTATCAGTACTGTGGCCCGATTTCACTCTTTTAAACCAAGATAAAAAGCTTTTTAATTTTTCATTCAGTATTAAGAAAACTGTGATTTTGCTCATGTGGAAATCATAGTACAGTTCACATCCTCCTCATGCTTGGTTGATATCTCTCCCCATTTGGCTTTTGTAGTGTTCAATCTCCTGGTTTCAGCTTGAGCAGAGTTTGCACTGTACTCCAGCAATTAAGGAAGCCTCCAAACAGCTAGATTAGATATCTTAAGTTTCATAAGTCTTTGTTTTGTTTCCCAGTTGTCCACTATAAATTGGGATGAGTAACAGAAACAATTTAAAAATGTTAGATCTTAAAAAATCCTTCAAAAATAGTTGCACTTCAATCAATTCACAAATTTTTTTTTTAGTTAAAATTAAGAAATATTCACATACGTTTTCTCTAAACTTTGAGGAAAGTCAAGCTACTGAGTTGGTTGAAGTCCTGGCTAACATCTGTATCAGTTTGTCGAAGCCTTAAGCCATGATTTGACAACACCATCCTTTTCTATTGTATAAAAATAATATCTTTTTGCCTCAGTTTATTCCATTTGTTCTGATTAGCAATTAGTTCATCCACAGCTAAAAAAAAATCAAACAGGAATTGAAAAATGGAAGAGAGATTATTTTCTCCTTTCTTTCTGTGTATAACAATATGGTTTAAGAGGGAGAGATTTATGATATCTAAAATTATGAAGGATAAGGATGAATGCAAGTAAATGGATTCAATTTTCTAATTAAATACAATATTCCCTTTGTTAAATAATTGAATTTAAATGAATTTTGATTGTTATGTATCTAACCTACTCAGGGTAATTTATTTCAGTAGCATCAAGATTAATTCCTAGATTTTTTTATCCATTGGAATTATAATTTCTGCACAAATGAGGACACAATCATAATCCAAGCCATAATAAAGTCAAAGACAAAAAAATCTATACAAGAGCCTAAATAATAGATACAAGATAAAGTGTGCCCTACATGAAAGGAAGTTTATGACAAACTTATAACGGCCTTGAAGGTGTTCTGCTTGCTTAGTAGTATTATTGAAATTAATTTTCACTGTTTTGGTTTCAATCAGCTCAACATGGCTTGGTCTTTCTAGGCTTTATTGTAAGCCTTAATAGTATAACACCACTCCAACCAGAAAATTGGGCTAGAGAAACCTCAGTCTCCCCAGTGTGTTAAGCTCCCAATTTTGCTTCTGTTCCTGTTGCAGTATTTTCTGTTTTTACCTCCTTAACTCATTGGCTCTCATACTTTCACCATGCCATACAGAATTTGTCATCAAGTATTTGCACATCAAATTTGTAGTTTGGTTCATAAAAGTTCAGTAATATTATTTTGATATAAATTTTATATGATTATGATTTTTGCCAGAGTAAGGAATGCATTGCTTAACTTAAATTATATCCAGAGCTTTATGGGATACCAGAATATGACTGTCCAACTTGCTTCCTGAATTTACTCATTCACTTATGTTCAAATAAACATTAGCTCAGTTCAGTCAGTCCCACTCCCTTTATCTCCTCCGGCTTTTGGGTAAACACCCATTTAATGGTAACCTTACCTTTTAAATGATTTCCCAGATCTTATATTATTATAATTTTTATCTTTCTAATATCAGTAGGTAAATCAATAGACTGAATATTCATGTTTTATTCTACAACTAAATCTGTTTATAGGCCCTTGGTGATGTTGAATTTTCTCTCCCTCATTGTCAATGAGAACTTTATTTGACACTATATTTAGAGAGTTTTATTCTTTTTACAAATTGGCCTTTTCTAATGTGTGGTTGTCCTTATTACTACAGTAAGAGTTTTGCTTCTACTATTGCTTGACTATTTTTTTATCAGAATGAAAACATACATCTTAATATTACCTGTTATAATAGTCCATATTAACTTCTAATAAAATTCGCTCTCAGATTTCTAGAAGTAGTCACTTTTAACACCAGCATAGAGAGAATACTCACTTTTACACATCCCTGGGGAGTTCTGCAATATCAGTTTGATTCATTATTAAAAGACCATTCATCTGCTAGAAGATGACCCTAATCCCATTCCCATTACTGACAAACACAGTCCTGTTAACATAAATAGGACAACATAGAAGAATAATGGATTGTAAGGATTGGTTGCTTTGTTTGTTTATACATCTAAAAAAATGTGACCCAGTTTGATTCTGTGTGTTTAGATATAAAAACATGAGAGCTGTTTATGTTCCTCTGAAAAAAACTATTTAATTACCCCAGATTTCCTGGAAAGGTGATGTTGCCTGAAGATATGGGAAGCTGGACTAGATGATCCAATCTGAGGTCCCTTCCAACCTAAATTATTCTATGATGAAGAGACATACCATCCCAGTGAGTCACTAGATACTTTTAAAATTGGCTGGGAATTTCTTTCCTCCTACTGCTTTGGTGGTGAAGAAATAATTCAGCTGGTTTGGTTGGACTTGCTAATGACTTTATTGCACACACTCTTTGTTCTAGAATGGTCATGAAGAAGACAGACGCTTAAATTCAACTTTTTCTCCTCTCTAAGGCTGTGTGATTGAGAAAGATTGTGTTTTCCTAATGCCTCACCAGACAGTCCCCTGGCTCCACATGGATACACAGGTAGTAGGAGTAAATGCTTTTGATATGGCAGGTCCTGGATGGGAAGGAAAAGCTACTGATGCAAGGAAGAGCTTTAACCAGGAGTTCACCTGCAAATTGTGGAAGGCAGAAGAGATGTCTTAGGGGCTAAAGAACAGTGAAAGATGAGTCCTGGAGTGTGACAGAAGGAGTTAGGATTATAATCTACTTCCCTTGTCAATGACTCAATGGAATTTTAGCAATATTTACAAATACATACACTTTCCTCACGTAGGAAAAGGCAAAGCTGTTTGGCACAGTAGAACTCAGAGAATTTACTGGACAGCAAATTCCCATGTACTTGGCTAATTACACAGATGAACAAGGCTTTCCTTCCAGGTGTCTTGGCCCTGCTTAGTAGGAAGCATCACGCTCAAAAATATTTGAACAATCACTGCAGCAAATTTTTCAGGTTTGAAACTCAATTTCTGGGCTGCTTGAAAGAGAAATGCTCTGCAAAAGCAACTCGTGGTGTTTTTTCCTCATGCTTAAAGAAGATACTTACAATAACTTACCATTTGTTCAAATGGTGAGAATCCTTTTAATTATGGGTATTTTCTGAAAAACTTCATAGCTACACTAGTTTTATGAGTTATTTATTAGAAAAAATTGAGGTTTTTAAGAGGATCCAGCTGTAACTTGCCCTGAGCACTGTACAAATTCTTTAGTAAGTACATTTTTGTGTCTGCGTGATTGAAAAAAAATACCCAGTAGTTTTATCAATGCAAAAACTTGTTTAAACATATTCAGCACTGTGTTTCTGCTTTTATTGAACATAATCTGTTTCTCTTATTCAGAATGCTTTTCTAAAAGTGATCAAAATTATGAAACCTTACTCCTCAGGTTCACACAGAATTTGAGAATATGCAATGGTGCTAAGTTTTTGAAGTTTTCTGACGTAGGAAGACTACAAAATATCTCTACAGTGTTTTGGCTTGAGGAGAAGTACTTTAAAAGGATAGCACATGATGTTCTTTCACCCAGAAAAGTAAAACAGACTTTTTTTGGTAAATTAATTGTCTTAACTTCTACACAAGTCATCCAAGTAAACTGAGTCTGACCTCTCCGTTGCAGCCTTTCTGGGATCCACTATTTGGCATCACTGCAAGCTGTGCTTTCCAGTTGTTTGAAGGAAAGCAAAAACGAGGGCAGGGAAAAGAAAGATGTCGTAAAAACCCACCTAGCTGTGATGGTGCTTGCTTTAAATATTAACACAGGCAGTAAAATCTGCTCTGTTTTAGTGGGTCATTTGCTGTGCCTCAACTGATTTATTTCTAGATTCAGAGGTGGTGTCTGAATTTTCAACCTGTACAAACCAATGAATTGCAACAAGGTGCCAAAGGCCTCCAAAGTATTGTGCAGGGTTTGCCTGCACCAAAATGCACTTACTAAGCATTCCTGAAATAAGAGTTTTCCTTTTCAGCCACTAACCTACAAACCACGAGTTGTGCATCATTCTCTATCAATACAGAGAGAAACAAAAGCAAACCTCTCCTGAAATTCCTCTGATACTTTTACCTAGGCAACCTCCCAGATCCCAATGGAGACTTGAGGCTGTAACTTAACACGTGATTTTGCATAATTGGACGCATCTTAAATTGCAGCCTTCTAGTGTTGCTCACCCTGCAGCCTGACCTTGGCTTTAATTTTTTAAAGTTTACTTTGCTGAAGCTTCTCCTTCTCGACTTCAGTGATATTCCAAACAATGACAGAGCAGCTAATAACTACAAAGTGGGCAAATAATAGAGCGATCATCAAACTTTTTTTGTACTCGGATACCATTTTAAACACAAGTGATATTAGGAACAGAGCATGATTTAAATGTGCTTTGACATGGGAGATGATACCAGGGAAGATAAATGTTTTAAATCAAACTCTTATTTAAGATAAGCACAGCATACAAAGTAGCTACTTGACTCTTGATTTAAAAGTGCAGTTATTCAGATACATACTCAAATATACAGAACTATATCTGGAAAATAATTCCAATGAGCTATTATATTTGTAATGAAAATACAACATGCTTGGGCATTATGCCATTTTACTTATTATTATCATTCAACTAATTTTTACAACTTGCCAAAGTGCATGCTCTATACTTACTTGAAGCCAAACTGTAAGTACAGGTGCATCAACATGCAAAAATGTTTCAATAGCTGAAGAAAAAGCTTATATTCAGACCTAAAGTTGTGCAAATCAATGTCTTTGACTGCTTAGCTGTGTGCCAGAAGAAGAAAAAGACTCTGAAAGAAACAGACTGATGCTATTGCCAACTCACAAAAAGCCTGGGCTACAAACACATTAGTTTTGTACAACTTTAACATCAGGCAAGCCAAAATATTTCATTCCCAAGGACTAGGATTTATATTTAGCCCTAAATTTTCCTCTATGTCAGCAAAGCTAATTGCTGCTTTGAAAACAGGTGGGGTAAGGGTCCACTGCCCTGGATCTAAGATAGTCATTAAAACAAGGGCAAATGGGAATAACTGTTAATATTGCAATTTAGTAGCCTTTTAAGCTCATTTCGACCTGGTATAATGCCAAATTTTTGCATTAATGTCAAGGTTTGAAAAACATAATTACACATATTAAGAATTCCACAACTCTATACTTAGTAAGGGTCTGGAGACAAAAAACAAAGAGAAAAATTAGTTTTGCACAGGACTGAGCCTCCTGAGTTTTGTTGCTCATGAGAAGTGGTTTGAGAAAAGAGATTCCTGTTTTTTAGCAGATATGCTGCCAGCTTTTCTCACAGGAAGAAACAGGCAGTGTAAACTCCAGGGCCACATCTAAAACCAACACATCTTATAGCTGTGGGAAGCAGGGTAGTTCAGTTTTCCAGTAGTCTAAATAATTAATATCCAGCAGTCGAGAGAGTTGATAGATTAGATATTAGGAAGAAATTCTTCTCTGGGAGGGTGGTGAGGCACTGGCACAGGTTGCCCAGAGAAGCTGTGGCTGCTCCATCCCTGGGAGTGTTCCAGGCCAGGTTGGATGGGGCTTGGAGCAGCCTGGGCTAGCAGGTGTCCCTGCCCATGGCAGGGGCTGGAACTAGATGATCTTTGACATCCTTTCCAACCCAAACTATTCTGTGATTCTGTGATAGAAGCTGATACAATATACAGTGGTGCCATTGGGTACCACAGGAAAAGGATAACAATAATCCAAATCCCATGCTGAGATCCACTGCCGTGCAAACCACGAGGTCTATGAACTACTTGCTCAAAAGTTTTCAGACACTGACCACACTGTCCAAGCACCAGTTCTAGGTTAGCAATGAGAAAAGATGAAATCCTGCAAATTTTAGAATGTGATGATCTAATCTCTCAGTATCTTTCAAAGTGCTCTAAGGAGAAAGAATTGCCTTCTAAAGTACTTCAGAAATAGCATCACTTTGTATGTGGAACTGCAGTGAGAGGTTGTTTCAGCTGGCTAATATCATGCCAGTAACTCCTCCCAAGCTAGAATGTCAGCTGCTTTGTATGGGGAGTGATTGAGGGAAGGATAGTCCCAGACATCACAAAGAGTGCTCCTGCCAGAAGACCACCATTTCACTGAAAGATTTGAATTTCAAAAATAACTCTACTAGCCTGATATCTCACCTTTTCAAATGCATCACTCTTTGCTTCTATGTCAGTCTTTGAACAAAGCATTGACTCCATTAGCCTTTAGTCAGACTAAAATCCATAATTTTTCTTTCCAAGGCAAGGCAAAGGCGGAATCAAATAAAGAAGTAAAAGATTTAATATTTAGTCAATCTGCTACTGTCCTTTGGGTAAAAAATAAATAAGTAAAATCAAGGGCTTGTACTTCAAGCAATTTACTTTGGAGGACAATTTGTGTGTTTTTTCCCAGGCACTAGGAAAATCTGAGAAATCTCTTACTGTTTGTGTTCACAGCATCTAACACACTCCAGAATCCTGATGCTTGCTGCAGCTAGTCAGTTATTGCCTCCTGTAAGGAAGCAGTTATTGCTTCTCATGCCTTCCACTGGAAAACTCAACAAGCTCATTCTGCACTTTTTATATGCTGAGAGAGCTGCTGTTCCCTTCTACAGCCACCTTATGTATTCACATTTGATCAACCTGCAACACAGAGACTGTCTAAAAACTGTCTGACTCCCTCTCCTTCTAAAATAAAAGACCATCATTGCTGAATAGTTTTCTCCAAGTGTTTCTGAACATGTTAAAAACTTGTGACTTTGAGAGACACTACGACTATGAGAGAGGCTTCTCACAGAACTCTACAGGAAAAAAATGGGGTCTCTTAATTCACTGAACTGCCTAAAGCTAGTGAATTGGAGCTGAATGTTCTCACAGTTTCAAGTCAGATGAGGAAGACACAGAGTGTATTTAACAGAACACACCCTCAACCTTGGCAGCTTTTCAAAGGAGTTAATGATGTCCCACATGACTTGACCAGCAAATGTTACCTTTTATTCTGAATGCTCTTTGGCTTACACACTTCTGTGTAGTAAGCCCAAACAGGAACTGCAAAGGTTTGTGAGCTTGCCAAGAGCATCCTGAGCAACTCATCCTGACCCATATGCATTTGGAAATTGAATCTGCTTATTCGCTTCCTTTCCCCCAAGACTAAAGTGACTGTCTAGTCTCAGTGGGACACTTATTCAAGAAATCTGTTCTCACCTTGATGTTTATTTCACTGTGGTTTGCTCTATTTAGAATGTGGCTTCGAGTCTTCCTTCCAAAGTTCAAGACAGTTTTCCAATGAGCTCTTCAGAAACTTGCTTTGATCCCAGAGTTGGCAGTCAGCTCTCGTCACATATTTCATGTGTTACTTTAGACGTACGTCCCCATCCAAAACAGTCCAAGAGCAGAGAAGAAGAACAGCCTCCAAATATGGTGAGAGCTAAGCCAGTTTCTGGAGTAGTTTAACACGTCGACGTGCATAAGAATGAAGAGAACTGGAACAAGTTTTTAGTAACACTCTAAATAGACCGTGGTGAAATGTTCAGAACTCAAAACTACACAGAAAATCCTGAAACAGATAAAAGAACATCCATGACCCTGCCAGTAAATATAACTGTCATGATCAACTCCAGCAACAAAATGCTGCTTAAAGCCTCTGAAATCACGTCCAGTGTCAAAAAGGTTAAGACCAAGGCCTTAATTCAGTATTAGGTTTATAAAGACCTAGGAAAGTTTATGCCATGAAACTTGAAGGATGAGGTTTTTTTCAAAGCAATTATACTGGGCAGTTATAATAAAAACACCAGAAAAAATACTCTTCAGTATCCACCAACTGAATCTTAATTCAGATCCCACAATTCTCTTGTTTTTAATTAGGATTATTTTATTTCTCCCCACTATTGTTGGAGGTTCCTTTCGTCAGTCTCTGAACTTAAGATTCACACTATTTCACAGTATTCTGTGTATGGATTATGAGGCCAATTACAAGAGGGACTAGAACAACAGCAACATTAATCAAGTGAAATGTTACACATATTGTAGCCAAATATAATGGGGCTGTTAACAATAAAGAAATAGCCGTACAAGTTTTTAAATGTGAAAATATAAGAAAATAGGAAGTTTTCCGTATCTGATCCTGGAAACACATAAGCCTGGTATTCACACACAATATACTCCACAGACACCAAGAAGCCAAGACCACATCTCAAAAAGCATCAGCATTTTTTACCTTGGTCCTTACAAACAGTTCCTAACATCTGCTCCAAACTAATTCCTATTCTCTTGTCCTCCAGTTATAAAAAAATTAAGCCAATTTGATGTTAGCTTCTTGGATAAAGGAGTGCCTGAGGCTACATATCCAAATCTGGTTGTACTGCAGTTCAACACAAAGGCTGGTACAGCTTTTTAGGAAAACTTCACTTCTCACTTTTAGCTTTCACAAAACAGAAAAGAGTACATCAGATACTTTGGCTCTGTATACATTGGAAAAGAATCATTTGGAATCTCACAATATTACCTTACAATTAAAATTATGTAACTGTGGCAGCTTTTGAATCATAATTATTAAATACTGGAGCACATATCTGCAAAGGAATTAAAACTATAGATTTCTTGAACACATTGTTTATTGCTACATACATTTAATTATTTAGCTTAAAATAGCATGTAAAAACTCCTTACAATGCTTATCCAAATGCAATTGCTATGCACAAGGCAAAACTTTACTTTAAAAAAAACCAAAACCTGCTATTTTGCATTTTGTGCTTCAGTGTTCCTTAAAAATAAGCACTAAGTAATCTACAATTAGCAAAATATAAGCATATTTAAGCTATGAATTATAAGTTAATGAAATAAGCTGCTTTAAACATTTTATTAGGAAATGGAAAATACTCATAGCTGGAGAGTCAGCAGTTGATTTTAAAGGATGCCATTAAGCTGCCATTATTTTGGCAAAGCTCTGGTCTCAAAGAGGCAGATTTTCTTAATGCATCATGGAAGTCCTTGGCAAATTACATAATAATCATTAAATTTAAATGAAGACCCATGATGTCTCCTGTAAAGATGTCCCAGGGAGTCGATTTTCAAGGAATTCATAATGTAAGCAGCAAGTTATTGGAGAAGGAGACATTCACCACCCGAGGTGGCCCCAAATGAATGATTTAGAGAAGGAGGTGATATGACACATTTTGGTGATTCCACAAGACCCTGAGCCAGACACCTCCTTCAGGTAACAGCAAAAGCAATCTGGACAGCCACGTGCTGCATGAACCAAACTCCTCAGACACTTCCTAACTTTCCTAGGAAAATGGTTCATTTAATCCCTGCAGTTGATACTAGTGTCAGCAGGACTAAATAAGCAGAAGTGACAGCAGGCTGAAGCACTGTGCTTCTGCCTGACACCTGCCCCACACCCAACACCTTGGGAACTCATCCTTCTGTTAAATTCCCACTTTTTTTTTTGTGGGTTTTCACCCTGACACTGATCTTGCTAGTAAAGGATGCTGTGCTAACTCTTCCTGTTACAAACAGAACCTAGCACATGCTGGGCAAACAGATCCCTTAAAATCAGACTCCTAGCCTTACTGACTTTTTGGTGGTTGGTGGAGGTCTTTTTTTTTGGATCCCAATGTTGCTTTTACTCATTTCCTGTATGTCACACCACAGATATTGTTCAGGCTGAAACAAAACAATATCCCATAAAGTTTTTCCTCTTTTTAATATTCAGCTTAACTTGAACACTGCATGCCCTAGGACCTTTTTAAGCTGCTTACTTTGAAAGTATAAATATGTCAGCTTGTAGGGTAATTTTCTGTCCTAAATCATTATCCATTTATCAAAGATTCATCTATGGTGTAAAAACACATTCCAAATAGTGCAATAATCTCTATGGAATAGCCATTGGCTTCTAGCACTGAATATACTGATATTTATACTAATATTATACAATGAATGCCACAGGTTTCCAGGTTGGGCTGTACTCAGTGTCGTGACCTTCTATTGCCATTACTCAACAAGTACACACAGTAAAGTACAGACAAGAGAAAACAGATTCCTTTAGCTGATAATATTATTCCTATCTCAAAAAATGACATTATTACAAAACAATCCAACAAAATAATCCAACATTTAATTCATTTATGAGGAATAAGAGATGGGATTTGTTTATCATCACCACGATTCGTAACTTTACAAACATGCCCAGTGTTACACAAAAGGGCAACATATCCCCAAGTGAGCTGCAGCCAGAACTTGCACAACACTCCCATAAAACAAATTAAACCACTTGAAATATGGAAATGAATTCCTGAGTTTTACTCTGTATGGTTCCATAAAACATTAACTTTAATAAATGTAACTGGAGAGAGAATTATCCTTAATGATACTTCTAGTTCACATCTAATTTCAATAGCTCTTTAACTGCCAAACTGTATTTAGAATATCCTTGCAAACCTTTATTAGGGGGTTGAGATGATTAATAATGAAAACTCAAAACCCACCTCCATGCTGGGGAAACTGGAAGCTATTTAATCAAGCTGAGCTCTTATATCGTCAATAGAACTGCGGTTGGTATCAGCTAACAAACATTATGCCTCTGAGGTAAGGAAATTGCCCTGGCTCCATTTTCAAATGGGCATAAGAACTGAGATTAGTTACCAGATGTGAATTACAGATGCAAACTGGTATTTAACACGCAGCATGGTGCTTTCAGACACCTGCCTTCCTCCTCTGTCCTCATTCCTCATCTACTCACACAGCAGGACAGTTGCACAGTCCGTGAAGCATGGGGTGAACCAGGGGATGGAAACCTGCACGACGTGTGTGTGAGTACATGTGCATTTCAGAAACTGGCTATGATTTCCCAGAACCACCACATTTCATGGATATCTCAAAAAGAAGAACCCTTTCTAAATCTTCTATGTCCATAGTTGTATGACAGGACCCAGTCACGGCACAAGTTAACTGCAAGGAAAGGAATCACATCCCAGTGAAATTGAAGGCTTCAAGTAACTGGGTGAACTATTTGCAACATTCTTCTCCCAAGTCAGGACTATTCTTCATACTTCCTTACCATTCAGAAAACCTGCTGTTGTCAGGGGACAGACTTTTTTGTGCTGCTGCCTTGTGGAAGAGGAAGACAGGCAAAAGAATATTTTTTCTGAGAAAAGTGTGTTTAAACACTTGTGGGAGCATTGGAAAAAATCCCTATGGGGCAGGGCAGTGGGGCATGATGCTCTGGTTTTCTGTCACTCTGGCTCAGTTTTATTCTGCCAAGTACAAAGAGAAATATGTGCCATGTTTTCCATATCACAATTTGCACAGTGTTTGTCCTCATGCTAAATGCAGTTCTGGCCTGCAGTGCCAAAGATCTCCTGGTAATACCTGCACAACTATGGAAGCAGAGGAATAGTGCATTTAAAGGGATTGCAGATATCATATAAAAAAAAGACATAGAGATTAGTACATTTATGAATATATGCCATTTTTTCCCCCTCTAATTCTAAGTTTTGGGCACTGCTAAAGAGATTTCCCTTAACAACTACCCTGCAAACATCTGGGATATTAATTTAGAGCTGTCCTTAAGGAAACACCTTTCTCTAAGGTCTGAGAGCCTTAACAGCATGGCTCTAACAAACACATACTTAGCAGAGCTCAGGAGTTACATACTTTGCATAACACAGATGAATATCACAATTCAAGAAGTACTGCAGTAGTGTATCGTGGTGCTTTATTAGTGTTAGACATGCAATATTTATTTAATGAACAGAAATTAAAATATTCAGGTAACATTGAAATCAAATTAAAGGATCTGAAGTTGTAACAATGAAACAAACAAAAAGAAAAGGTTTTTCCATGCATTCTAAGTATATAATTCTCACAAGTGCATATAGCTATGATTCTGTGCCACTATTAAAGGTGGACAAAGTACCATTGATTGCACGAGACAAAATAAACCCTTAAGTTATAAGTAATGTTCATACCTTTTACAGACTTCTTATATAACCTGGATCCTCAGCTTTTTATAGTACATTGTAATACAGGACACCTGGAAGCTTCTAAGATGAATAGGAATGGCTCTACCACTTGTAACATACAGTGGTTTCTTCAAGGTAGAAATTATAAAAGATAAAACAAATGCCCACCATGCTTTAGGAGACCGTGACCTTTTTCAACAGAAACAAGTCTCTAAATCCTTCAATAAACAGATTAAAGTGCTACCTATTGCATATTAAATACTTCCAGTGACTGTATCTACATTTCTGAGTTATAAATCCCTGAAAATAGGGTTTCGTACTGAAAGTGCTGACAGACCCTTAAATCTAGCATCATCAACACAGCAGCACTATAATCCTTCACCAAGTACTTCAAAGAGAGGAAGTTAGCCAACATGCTTTAAATATCACCATTGTGAAAGCTGTAGCTAACACCTCTATCATATCTACAACAGCAATGGGTACATAGAGAGCAAAAAAGCGTGAGCTTACTCTACATACTTGATGTAGGACAATAATCTTTCTTTAAAGCTGGAAGTGTAAATAAACCTCCAGTGCAGCAGTAAACACATTAAGACAGCAGTTCTGTTTGTTTTAGGATGCATCTAAGAAAGGGCATCCTGTACAGAGAGAAATGCAGACTGGTATCTAATGAGTATGATTTTCATTAGGTCCCCAAATCGTGAAACCTTTCTAAATGCAAGGCAACATTTTCACAGCTGGAAAATTACAAATAGTTCTTGACACAGAGCCAACAGCAATAAATGTAGTTATGTATAATCTAGGGAGAATGCTACATTCATTAGTAGGTGGAAAACCAAGCTAAACATAAAATACAGCAGCAAGAGGTAACATACATAAATATTAAACATCCTTCTTGAATGGCAGAAAGTTTACATTTCTTACTTATGACATTAAAGTATGGCCTTGATATTTGTCCTTTAAAGTAAGCAAAATACATGGCTATGAGCAGAGCTGTTTCAAAGGATAATTTCAAAGTATAGTGCATGCATGGATGAACTCTTATGCTAATTTCTGAGAGAAAATATCAAAATAATATGGAGATGTTCAAAATTTTCATCCCTGCATTTTAAAGGGCAAGAAAGAATGACTGTGTCAAGCTATTATGGTTTTTAAATGATCTGCAAGAACGTTTTTGATTTTATTCTATGGGACAAACAGAACTTTCTTTGTTTTCAAGATATAAATTACTCTGTATGAAATGTTTTCATTTGAAAGTTGCATGGTTCAAAAAATACATGTGGGGTGAAGATGCTTCTCAAAAACAATTGCAAAACATAGGAAAATGCTAAAATTTTCTTTCTAAATATGATGTGCATGTACTCTTTCAAGGATTGCTCCCAAAGCAGCCAATATCTTTAGCTATAAGAACCCTCTAAAATATTTTCATAGTTGCAAATGTCCCATTCTGCCTCTCTTAGTAACTTTACCTCTTCCTAAATGGCATTTGTTTCCCATTCTGCCTCTCTTAGTAACTTTATCTCTTCCTAAATTGCATTTGTCCTTCTCCCCTCTTCCTTGACAAACTGTTAGAAACAAAAGGTGCTTTTATTCACTTACAGATCAGATAAAGACTAGATAGCACATTCAAAGCTTCACTAAATTTCTTCACTAATGCACAAAAATTGATCTTTTCGCTACCTTTAATCTGCTTATCGTTCTTGGTATGCAAATATGTCAAATGATCTGCTTTTAGTCAATTATGCAGTTTGATATTCTACATTTACATTCTAAAAGAAGTGATTTCAGAGGTGCTAAATATAGTAGAGTTTCATTTTAATAATTATGAGTTGGCTTGCATGTGAAAAGTCATTGGAGCATAGTCTCTGGTTAGTTTCCTTGTTAATCCCCACTGGTGTCTGTGATTTAATCACTGCAGATACTGGACATGGTCTCATACCAGTTAGTTTGAAAATGACTGTAGAATTCAAAACCATTGCACAACACTTCCCCATTAACAACACAAGAAAACCAAACTTGCCTCTGCCAAATGTTTGAAAATGTTTACAAACTTTGATGGAAATACTGAGCAACTGAAATGTCTTGGTGGAATTAGGAAATGAAAACCTAATTGAGTGCAAAACTTCCAACAGTAAATGTATCATAACCTATACACAACCTTTGGCACTTCGAACCTATTACAACAAAATTACAGTCATTTTTAGATCTTAAGTGGGTCAAAAGAACATTCATGTGGTTTATGAGGTACTGGACCTGATCAATCCTTCGATGGACAAAAGAGAAACTGCCTGATGTGTGAGTGAGTTGCACTACCAACACCTAAATGCAGAGCTCTACAATTGAGCAGGGCTGGAATCACTCAGGCTCAACCCAGGCACAAGGATCTGTGTGGAGAGACCCCAACAGTGGGTTGGGAACACTCAGACTGCACAAGTTTTAGGGACAGCACAAGGGGGATGGGAGGTAGTTGCTAAAAAAAAGAAGAAAATAAAGGAGAAAAAGCCAAAAATAAGTAAATGAAATCTGAGAACATTTGTACAAAGAAGTTTTTTTTCTAACAAGAATAATATTGTCATACAATACTAACAACGTAAAAGCAATTCAGATATAACTTTTGCAGCTTTTCCTCATATAATTATTCAAGATAGTACCATTTTTTTTTCAGTTTTAAAAGTGAAAACATATTTAAATCTTTTACTACAACAACAAAAAACTGAAATTTAATTTCAAGCTCTTTTGCCTCCTCAGCAACAGCCATTTCATGTGCTGTAAGAAAAAACCAAACAGATCAGGTGCAGAAAAAGAAGAGGAAAAGAAAGTTTTCTTAAACCCAAATCTAAAATATTCTCTGCACCTTTTTAATGTCATCTTACTGTTTCACAGCAACAGACAATCCAACTGAGACTCTTTTAGAGGAAATTAAAATTAAAATCTATTTATGTTAATATTTTGAGGATTCTTCTCCTACAGTATTTTCCTGTTATATGTTCATTGCTGTATTCTGCCAAATTATTGGAAATTGGATAACTTTTTTCACATCATTTTACAAACAAATATTAAACGATCAGGAAGGTATATTTACTACATTCTTCTTCCATTTGCCTCAGTGAAAAGTGACTTCTAGAACTATTTACATGGAATACAGATATTTGAAATGAAAAGTCTAAGTACTCTATATGTGTTTAAGCCACATGGCCTATTTCTAAAGGCATACACTTCGTTGTCATAAGACTTAAAGAGTTAAGACAGATACATCATGTAAAACTCAACCTTAAATTGAGTCAGCTCTATATTTTTTGAATTCCTGTGTCTATTTAAGTCAGCCTCTCCATTTTTGCTACATTTTCACTGTAGTAGACTCCGACTGGACAAAGTACTTGTACCTTTATTCCATACTTTTCTCCAGTCCTACCTCTGACTCTATTAACACTGGTCAAAGTACTTTAACACATTAAAAGGCATGCAGTAACTTCATACAAAAAGATCCTCAAAACAACCTTGTGTCATGAGCTCAGTACCAAAGTTCACTCGTTATACACAAAACTCAGCATTTAAGTGTCAAATGACTGATTCCAGCATGTGCCATTACAGAAATGGCACAGGGTTTGCACAAAAAGCACATGGTATAGAATACAGCACTTACTCTGCAAAGATTCTGCACGACTGTTTTCCTCTAAGACGTGTAGAAGTACATTCCATTGCAACAAACCACACTCAGGCTTAGTAGAGTACTACACTGGCCTGAAAACAGTGGTCTTGATGGCATGCTGTAATAGAAGAATTGATATATCTGCCTTACACCAGTGATCATTCAAGAAAACATTCATAACAGCACAGGCTTCCCAGCTGAAACTGCCACATGGTGAACATTAAGCTATTATATAAACTGCATGGACATATTTCATGTGTATTATTAACTCCATTTTAAGTATTCTGTACCTAAAGGTGTTCTCAAAAAGGAAAGAAAAAAAAAGTTACATTGGTAATCTAACAGAATATTACTTTTGGCAGTCCCTGCTAGTGTTTGGAGTAAAAAAGCAAATGAAAAACCCCACACCATTGTCCTGTCCTCCCCTGGTTCCCGGAATTTCTTAGGAGAAAAGGAATGAAGAGAAGTCAGAATATTTAAGTGTGATTTACTTCCACAGATGTGTTCAGCAGACAGTACCACCAAGTACCACTATCTCAAGTCTTGGAGAATTTTCCAGCTTTTCTCGAAGGTTCATATGGCACTCGCAGAATACTGGGTGTTTCTTCCATGACTCGTACCAGGAGATTATCAATGTAATCCTCAAGTTCACGAATATGGGTGTCCTTCTTCTTAAGCTGCTCTTTGTGTTTCACCAGCTCCTGCAAAACCTCTTCATAGGTAAGGTTACGGTATCCTGCAGTGGCGTCGAAAGGGTTTCCTTCCTACAGAGGAGTTTAGAAAAACAGATTTTGTTAAATAGCTCAGTGCTCTCAACAAGTCGATGGGCTATTGCTTTTCACATCTTTCTCAGGACAGAAGCAACTTCTTTCAAACACACCTCCATTTGTCCTAGAGCTTTTCCCTTCAATCTCCCCACTGGAGCAGACAACTGGAGACAGGATGACCAATTTGACATCAGTTGCCCTCACTGTCATATCAGAAAAAGATTTTCTTCTCAGTGAGAGGTACACACAGCCAATGACCATACCAGCAGTAACCACAAGAACAGTTGGCAGGTCTATTTTGGGAAACCAACTATGTGTAACTTTAGTTATAGAAGAACAAGAGAACAAACCTGAGAATTCAAGTCCGACTGTAACTTCACTGAGTCCTCCACTTTGGAGTGCATCACAGCAGAACATTAACTTAGCTCTAAATGACACCAGCCCTCATCTGTCTCCTGTATTCTACTTTTAATCATCAGTGGTTCTCCAGGCTCCTGAATCATATAATAAAACTCTCAATTTTAAATTTTAGGTGAAGGTAAAAGGCTGCATCTTATTTGCACCAGAGCAGAAATGTGTACTTATAAAAGATCTTGCTTCCCTGCTCGTCTGCTTTAAAGCAGAAGGGGCCCAGAATTAAGCAGCAGGGAAAACAGAATTGTTTCTGTAATGATTTATGGACTCAGTAAGTGCAGGTATTAGTAGAGATGGACAAATCAGTCATCTTAACAAAGGGCAACACGTGATCCAAAACACCATAAACTTGAATGCCTTACTCTGTGTCAGGAACTAGCTGTGACCTTAAGTAACCAGACAACGCAAAATTAGAAAATGTATAACTGAAAGACTGTGAGAGTTGGTTTATAGAAGTATTAGCAGTCTGACACTGCTAAGCAGTAAGATTTATCTCACTCAGAAATGAAGACATGTAGAGAACCTAACAAATCCTGCACCTCTAACAGTGCAGAACACAACATACCTTCTGTTTACAGCAGAAATGTGCCATTAAAAACTGTAAAGCCTGCACAGATAAGAAGCACACCAGATAATAAAGTCATGTTCATTCCTGTTCTTTCCATACAGCTCCACACTTGCAGATTGGCATATGTCGAACCATTAAAACATGCAGCTGGCCCAAGTTTTCAAATGAGCCTCATTAAAAGGAATGATGCCCCACAAACAGGCTGAAGTGTGACTGACCAGCCTCTCTCCATCATTTGTGTTCTGATAGCAGCTCTCAGAAATATGTGCTTTTAAGGGTTTCTCACTACATTTGAGGCACTCAGTGTCACGTTTATGTATGTGTGTTCCGCATTTTAAAGTTACCAAGTTACAGGATTGCAAGTAATCAATAACTCTCACTTTATCAAAATGGCCAATCTGATGAAATTTGTAAATGGGTTAGTAATTGACTTCCAATGGGTAGAGAAGAGAAAATAACTTCACCTTGTGGCCATATTTTCAGCACATTTTCTTCTACAAGAAGGAAGTAAAATTTCCTCTTTATGGCACTAAATATTTGTACACATTGGAAAAGACATCACTAACACTGACATGTCTGAACTATAGGGTTTGCCTAATTTTCCCATTTGGCAAAAGAACGGGAATTAAGATGCAATTATGTCTTTAGTTATTCTATAAAGTTTACAGAAAAACTGTGTAATACATATGCTTTGAAGATGTTTTATCATACACATGCTCCATATACATCTTTGGGGTGGAATAACCTATCGCATTAACTATGCAAGAAAATTCTAGTTAAAGTATGTTAGTACTTAGAAATAAATGTTGTTAAAATTAAGAAGATTTTACATGTTCAGTTCGAGCCAAGAGGTGATATTTAAACATATAAGGAACACCTGTGTCTTTACAGAAAGAGATACCACAATTTAAAGGCAAAATATCAATCTTATAATGGGTTATTAAGAAAAAAAGGTTCTAAACAACAAGCTCTGCAAATAACAATTGTCTCAGGTACAAAATCCTATTGGGGTACACAGTGACAGCCAAGGAAATGGCATTAGATAAAATGAAGGCCTGGCAATCTCTGATCATCTCTCTATTGTTCTAATGAGGAATTCTGCTCTGGGAATATCATGTAAGCTACTTTCACATCTTTTGTCCTGCTTACTTCATCTTCCTTTCAGTGCTTAATTAGGCCTTAAAGAGCTCATGCTGCCCTTTCAACTGGCTCCTGCTCCCATTTAAACATTGCTTTCAGAGACAGGTGTTGGCATCAGAGGAGGAGACATAAAAACATAATTACTAAATAATATGCACGAGGAAGAAATGTAGCAACCTGGTGAGGGCTATTATTGCAGAACCTAATAATAAATTACTTCAAAAACCTTAGAATGTAATCTTGAATAATTTAAAAAAATAATAATCAAATGGTTTCATTCAAGACTATGGTTGAGATATAGTTTCTTCACCACCTAATTTGTATTCAGTATTAAATGAGCACCACCTCATAATCCTACAACTGACATTTAGGATAGCCGGTATTCCAAAAGAAAAATCTTCAAGGATTTCTTTTATCACCTTTAAATCCTTTAAATAAAACAATTCACATCTTATTTCTTAAAAGAATTAAACCGATGCTTTTACCAGCAATAAATTACATGATTTGCAGTAGTGCATTTGCAAGCACACAGAAACTGTAATTATGGTTACTTTACAGACAATAGCTGCTAAGTTAAATCAATTTTTTGATGTTGCTTTTTGTCAGAGATTAAGTAACTGCCTGGTAGAATTCAGTTTACTATCTGATCAAAGGCAGCCTTCAAATGCTCTGACATCTCCCACCAGTTACTTACATTATAAAAACTTGGGCATTTACAATAACATCAAATGTTATTACAAGTCATTTACATAAACCAGCGAAAAAACAAACAGTACAAAGTCATATTTGCTTGTGAAACTTGTTTTCTATATTTAAAGATTGAAAACAAACCCACTTTTAAAGATTTCATCTATTCACAGAACAAATTCTAGTACAACCACATTTTCCTTCAAACAAAGACACTGCCTAGGCGATATGTGGATTTTTTTTTTGCTCTTCTCTGAGTACACATTTTATTCTTGGTACTTTTAGACTCCAGAGCATTTTGAATAATAGAATCATCAAGGTTGGAGGAGACCTCTAAGATCATGGAGTCCAACCATTATCTGCCACTCTGCTGTAACCCCTAAACATAACATTTCCGTGTAAGAGGTTAAAAAAGAATAAAAACTTATACTGTGTCAAGCACCAATTGGCATTTATTGATGGCTTTCCATAACACCTCAAAACTCACCGTTTTTTTCCTGAGATCCTCAATGCCAGAAGGATTCATATTAAAACTGTGGGGAAAAAATCCAAACAAGTATTAGGAGTGCACAATCATTTGACCAAAACATCTACTATAAGACAGAAGTGAATTAGGTATAGAGCTACAAAATACTATGATTGGTTTTCTTGATTTGCTGAATCTAGGAAAATAAAATATTTTAAATTAAAGGAAATTTTAATATATTCTTTATTCAGATTCTTTTGGTACTTGTCATACTCATCATAAAATTTGAAAAAATAATTAAGAAATGCTAGAAAGGCTATTATGGATTGGGCTTCCTCAGCTCTCCTCTTATCTCTCGATTTAGCTCCAGCTTCTAAGCTCAAAGTGATACTTTAAATGAAATATCCTAGAAACAGGTCCCTGGGATGGGACTGTTAAAAAACAACCAAACGCTGCAGACTCACAAATATTCCCAGCTTTCATGGCAGCTCCTAGAGGAGAAAATTTCAGTGAGATCACCAGCTTAAGTCAGAGCTGAAAATCCATCTTCTGTCAGCAACACTTATTTCACACTTAAAACTGAGTAAAAAAATCTATTCTTTTATAACCCAATGATCATCCTACATATCCAAACAGCCAAGCTATTTCATGATGTTGTTGGTACTGATAGAAGCAGCCACTGTCTAAGTGTCAGGCTTAAGAAACTTTTCACTGGTCTCTGAGGTTGGTGTAATCGTTGCCAAGTATCTTCAAAAATCAGCATTTCTATGTTCTTACCTACTTGCTGCTTGTGTTTGGAGAGAAAACATTACCTGAAAATGTGTTCAGAATTTGGATATGGTTTGCAAATACTCTTTACTTGGTAGCATCATAGCAGACATCATTTTTTCACATCACAGAACTGATCATCTTGTTAGACTGCATGTGCTGGTTGTTTGTTTCCTGAGAGTGACAGAAATATATCTACACTTTTTAAAAGATAGCTTAACTAGCAGTAGGACAAGAGGGCACAGACTCAAGCTCTGCCAGAGGAGGTTTAGGTTGGATATTAGGAAGAGATTTTTTACAGAGAGAGTGCTCAGACATTGGAATGTGCTGCCCAGGGAGGTGGTGGATTCACCATCCCTGGAGGTTTTCAAGCTGAGACTGGATGTGGCACTTAGTGCCATGGTCTAGTGACCATGGTAGGGTTGGACCTGATGATCCTTGAGGTCTCTTCCAACCAGAGTGATTCTATGATTCTATAAAACCAGACTGATTCTATGATTCTATAAAGAACATGTATTTTGTGACTGTTCATCACTCTTTGTTGTCTGCATTTATAAGCCATATATTTCATGGTGTAAATATGGAAGGGCCAAATTATGTAAAATATAAAACAAGATCTTTTTGTCTGTAAATAATTTTGGGTATATATTACAATTTCTTTTATTCTATACATTATTTTTCACTTGTTCCAAAGCAGCAGGTCCTTCACTCACAGAGAAGTCCCATGAACTATTGCTGGGCTGAGGATATTAGACAGAGACTGGATCACAAGAACAGTCACAACTAGAAATCCAGAGGGGTCTGACGAACCGAGATGTGGCTAATTCCCATTATACCTGTCTGTAACAGAGATCCACAGCACTCTGCCTCGCTCGCTGGAGAGCAGCTCTGACTGAGGGGCCTCTTTCATCGGGCATTGTCTGGAAAGCTAAAGGCAGGAACCCTCCCTCCCAGCCTGCCTTTGAGTTTCACACTGATGTGTCAAACACATGATGAACTCGCTTCATTCATGGTTGCCTTTCGTGATCCGAGTACAAAATAAATGAGTTAACTGAACTGCATCGAATTAGCTTGGTGAAAACCAAGAATGTCTCTATTTAACAAAGTGTGGTGTTAATTTGGGATATCTTTCTTTTGGGGCTGTTTCCTCATGTTAGACAAGATATAGAATAATACAGCCTGACTGCTCAACTGAGTGACTTTTTGAGAGGTTAAAAAAGCAAGATCTTTTCATTGCCTTGAATGACTTTATGGTTCCTGTGAAATACGTTCTAGGACTCCTTTTCATAGCAGCAGTTCTGACTGTGGAAAGCTATGTTTGAAAATTAGAAATATAAATCACTGGCAATATGGACTTTTTTTTTTTTAAGCAGTAAAAAACCTGTCCTCATTTCTGTAACATTGCAGACATCAGGACTGCAATTACAAAAGAGCACATCTGCGAATTTTACATGAAGAAATTTGAATACACTTGCAAAAAATGAAAAACCATTAAAATATTCCCCTATAAAAACCCAAACCCCATGAAGACTCTTACTCATATTTTAGAGATATGTGGAAAATGTACTGCTTCTCAAGGAAGAAACAGGTGCTGAGATTGCATATAACTTTAAGTCAAAGTGTCTGTAAAGTAAGGGGGAAGCTTGTTGAGCTCTGCAGGGTTTCCTGCCAGTGCTTCCAGCCCGAGGTGAGAATGAGCAGATGCAGGTTCCCAGCACTGTACCCATATTTCACTGTCTGAGGACCATGGGATACCTCAAAAGAGAACACTGTAAAATTATGAATGCCTACAGCTGGGGGAGTTGTCTGCTTGGTGTACTGAAATTCATGAGAGCATGTATTTTTTGTTTTAAATTTCATCCCAATAACACACCCCTAAAGTTACCATCTCACTTGATTTCTGGCAGTAATTACAGAAAACATGCCTCAAGGACTACAGCCCACATGCTGTACAACCATCACAAGCTTCCTTTGAGCATTGATTATCTTGACTTCCTAAGAGCATTCAGAAATCATTGATCTAAGCAATTATAAAAAATAACTTTGTTTTCTTCTGTGTTACAGTCACAGTTCATAGTGATAGTGCTATAGTCCCATCTCTGGTTTTGTCCCCAGGGTTTGATAAATTGGCAGGGAACTTTTGCTATGGAAGAAGTTCACATGTTCACAGCTTGGGAAAAAGTATCTTTTTTAAGATTTTTGGGGTTTCTTTGAGTGTAACTTACTGTGAACACTGATTGTAAAAACGTGGCATGGTGGGATTCTATAATTATTGTTTCTCGATTATGCCCAAACTAAATTTACTTGGTTTACAAGTAAAAAGAAGTTTCTCTTCAAACAAGTGGACTTTTTGCCAACTCATTCTGAGAAGCACAGTTAAACTGGGTTTCTCTGGCTCATCATCTTTAACCCCGTGTGTACCTCTCAGGTGTTGTTAGATGAATCTAACATCTCCTCACTGGACAGACCTTCCAACCTACACAAACTGGCTAGACTATTCCTCTTCCAGCTCACTGAATAGAGCTCATCTGCCTTCTAGCTCCTGTATCCTGTATCCATCATCTCAAGGAATCAGTCATAGAATGCTAAGGGGTTGGAATGGACCTTAAAGATCATCTAGTCCCAACCTCTGCTGCCACTGGGAAGGGACAACTCCCACCAGAGCCGGTTGCTCAAGGGCCAACCTGGCCTGGCTTTGAACACCACCAGGGTTGGGGCAACTACAACCTCCCTGCGCAACCTGTGCCAGTGTCTCACCACCCTCATAGTAAAGAATTTCTTTGTAATATCTAATCTTTCAATTTATACCCATTACTCCTTGTCCTATCACTACAGTTCCTAACAAAGAGTCCCTCTCCAGTAATCAAGTCCTTTTCTACCTCTTCCACTTATATAGAGAGGGCAAGAAACACCTCCTCTCCATCACTGTGCAGTCCCGTGTGCCTCGAGGTAACGTCCCAGGTCCCATAATGATTTTTAACAGTTTGTCTCTCATAAGTAATAAACTTTGATTCACTTGGATCACCTCCAAGACAGTTAGGAGCTAGAAAAAGGGAGGTAAATCACACCAGCACAGATTAAAAATCAGCTGCAGGAGGATCATGGAGGTAATGCTGACCAAGCAAATGGCAAACTACCCAACTCCTACATTGTCCCTACCCCTATGGATAGAATAGACTTCTCCAATCTAGCACATTTTCCCATTTCACTCATCTGGAAATTCCATTATTTTCCTACAGATATTCTTATCAAATTACATAATATCCATTATTTTATTGCTTTGGATATAACTATTTCTTAACATTTTTTCCTGAATAGTAAATTTGAATTTCTAGGGTTTTATTAGCTTGGATTTCAGTTTTAGCTCATCTGAAACTAGAACCCTTTTTTATCACCATGTTCATGAGGGCAGAAAGCTATGTGAAATAAAAATAATATAAGTTAGCAATGGAGACAGACATACTGCAGTGCTGGTTCTGTAGAGTGGTTTGGATTATTGTTTCATAATATCATAGCAAGCATATCATTTTGTACTTTATTCTTATTTTCCCTATTTAAATGCATTTCATCAGAACTACATGAAACTTTAGTGTTTTTTTTAATAACACCTATTTTTTATGGTAACTAAATACTTACATTGCATGTTGATAATTTAAAGTTTGTATAGAAACTCCCAACACAGTGGAGTTGAGTTCAGGTTGTATCACAAGCTCAAGTTTATGACTGCAGCTTGTAATTTTGTCTTTTGAAGTTTAATGGTAGTTAAAAATTCAAACATTAGGTCTAGTAGCTGCTTAAATATTTAGCTTCTGAATGCCTAGAGATTAAAACAATCTTTATAAAATCTTTCCTATAACTGATTTAAACATTTTAGTGCCTGAATCATTTACTCTGACAACATAATGAATGGGAATCAGACTCCTAAATTATGCTCCATGGAAAGAATATTTTCTGAAGGAGCAAAAGCTTTTTACTTATCTTTTGCTATTCATATTAGTTATATGATCATTGTACTGTATACTATTAGAAATTAAAATTAGGATATTTACATTAATCACTACTATTCAAAGTATTGAAATCCATGCTAAGTTAACATTCTGTAAAATATCCATTATACCAGTAAGCTCAGTGTGAGCTTTCAGGATTTTTTCCTTTAACATATCTGTGTACAGGTAATTAGCAAAGCTCTACCATATTCATTCTCCAGCTGAAATATTATTCCTATTCCTACTTCTCAGTCTTTGGACTGATTCTTACTACAGTGCTGATGCATTTTTCTTTGGATTCTCACAACACATATCAAAACCGTGAAATATTAGGATGCCATTTACATTACTGCCAATGCACTAGAAAAAACCCAAAAGTCAGATACAGTTAATGAAATTCAGAAACTTAGCTTTTCATAGAATATTATTAGCCTGCTGTGCCTGGCAATCAGTCCTCACTTTATACTCTGAGAAGGAATGACTGTCATGTCTGGCAGCTAAGCAAGTACAGAATAAGCATATTACCATTTATTTTGCAATTAGATTCTGGGGAACATCACTTAAGACACTTCACTATATAAATTGTTCTGCTGTCAAGCCATGTTCCATGGTTTTCTGGAGCTTGTGTAACCCCAGGAGGACATAAAAAGAGTACAAGTTTTTGTTGCTATCACTCCATTTTCTTAATATTACTATAAAGTCTTATGCCAAGAGTTAATAGACCAAAAAACTGAACTCTGTTTGTAAGCCACACTTTGAAATTGGATCAAAACCCCCTGAATTCTGCATGTAAGCCAGACTTTGAAAATGGACAAAAAAATCTGAACTCTGCATGTAAGCCACACTTTTCTTGCCTATGATTTGTTCTCAAACTTATTCTTCACACAGACTTTGGAAATGGTCTGTTCCTGAGTGCACTGCTCCAATTTGTGGAGCCCTTTAGAGATGGCAGAAGGTTCCATGAGATAAAGAAGTTACAGCCTCAGAACACAGTGCTTGAAAATGCTCCTAAACAACAAGCACTTCAGGGAAGCAGCTTTTCCTCTTCTGGCTCACCTGTATTTCAAATTTAGTGCAGCAGAAATACAACAATGCAACTATATAGAAACACAGAAACTTACAGTTCAAACCACTCCAAGAATTTAACAACAGTTTGGCTTTATGCATAAACACCTTCACTTTGAACAACAGTTTGGCTTTATGCATAAACACATATACATAAACATAAACATATACATAAACAGACATGGACACAACAGGCTGGTGACCAAATCTGAGGTGTCTGATGCTGCTGGAGACACACCAAGTGAAGTGGAGGCACAGAGGGCTGCAAGCATGAGCTCTACCACAGTGCTAGACTTCTCCATCCAAGTATCATCCCTACAAGTATTTTAAAACAATGGCACTTGTACTTGCACACTGCTGGATACATTACTTCTAAAAATTTGCTATTCAGGACTTACAAGATATTCTAAAATCAAATGATTCAGTATACTCAACTGAATTGTAAAGAAAGTTTCTGGGAAACAAACAACAACAGTTTTACATAAAAAGTTAATATTTTCAAGCTTATAAATATTCCTTCTTTTACTAGGCAGTTGTGCTATGGCTACAAAAGCTAATGAAGTTTTATTCTCAGGAGACCACTAAAGAACTGTTATACTAACAGTTGTGCCAGCATCTCCACTAGAAGACCCCATTATTAGAGATCTGAAAGTCAACCAAAGAAAAAATAAAATCAAACAACCCTAAAGTAAAATTTTATACTGAAACTTCCAGATACGTTTTTGCGTGATTCAAAAAATAGAACTAATTCTTAGTTCTTACAATGAAACAGAAAAAAGTTCACTTTTACATAGCTTCTGCATTAATAAACTGGATATAACTATTCAATTATTCTTTTTAAAAATAAAATAGAACAGGCAGTGCATGTTCCCTTGGGAATGATAATATGCCTCATGCATCCTCTCAAAAAAGATTTCACATGCCCTAATGTGCACCAACAGACAGTGAAAGCTTGAAAAAAATCTTGTCATGCAGCCAGCAGGATGAACTTTTGCAACAGTATTCCTACAACCATCAACTAATTAGGTGTAAGTGATTTCTGGTGAAGAGTCTGCAAAAGTCAAGATTAATACTGTTTCTACAATATCTTTCTCAGAATTGATTGTTCCAGCCCACCTTAGTAATGTCCCAAATGCTGTGATCATTGCTTTGCGAAAGATTTCATTAGTAGCTCATCACATGCAGTGAATTTTCTAAATGGGATGAGAACAGTCCTGGCAGGACAGACTAGGAATCCCTCAGTGACCTCTGTTTGTTTTGTGATTTCCCTTTACCTCTCACGTACCAGCAATGTACTTCTTTTGTTGAAATAATGCTCTACTGACAGCTTTACCAGGCTGAATTAACACATATTAACAGCCCACAGTACAATTAAAGAACTGTCATAGTCCATCAATATTCTACCTGGACCATAGATCACAGTTGACTAATGTCTAGTCAAATTTCAGCAGAGAACTGAAAAAAAAAATCCATTCATTTCAAGAAAGGCAATGCAAAAGTACATTGTTCTTAAAATAAGACATGCTAACAGTGACAGGAAACAAAATTCTGAAAATAGCACAGTTCACCTGGTGTCATTTTTTGACTAACAAATATGCTAAAATGTCAGAACAGAGTTTACTACTCTAGCAAGCACAGCAATAAACTCATCAGAGATCAACATTTCTGAAAAAGGCATGTGGAAACTAGAAATAGTGAGTTGTACTGTTTACTGGATGACCTATTTGGCAAGGAAATATAGACTCATTACAACTCTTTGCTCTGATCAGGCGACTGCTGTGGTTCATTCCAATGGAGATACAACTATGCAAGACTGAAACCACTGAACAATCACTTGTCTTTGATGATATTGAAGTTACTGCACTAATAACTTACCTTCAGTGTGGTTTAAGCTAACAGGTTTTACTTTACAGCTGCAGTTGACTAGACACAGGCACCTGCCGAGAGGTAACCTAGGCACAGTAACACCATCATTTTGCAAAAGCTTCTTTAACTAGCTGATCATCACACATCTGAAAGTGTTATTGTTTGTTGAAATGTAACAGGCATCAGCTGTTCTTCAGACTTCACAACTTAATATGATCCAAACACATCACTGTTATCAAGAGCCTCATGTTTTCATGGCACCTCACTCGGTTTTTAACAAATCTAATAATGAGCATAACAAAATGCAGAGACATTGCTTATTTCAAACTTTGCATCCACTGGGAAAAATGAAACTGCAGCTCCTGATTTGTTTGGAATAGGTGACACTGGAGAGGTAGGCAGCTCTGACAGTCATGTGTGGTGAGAGTACAGGGGAGAGAGGCTGAAGAAAATAACCATATCCAGAAATGACAGACAAAGCAGAAAGATGCAGAAGAGTTTAAGGGTTGGGTTGGTGTTTTTTTCTTTATGAGCTGCAAATTTAACAACAGGCTGGAGCAGTAAGAGAACACAGAAAAAAATTAAGTAATATTTTCCTAATTTATGCTCCAATTGACCAGTGACTAGTGTTATAAATATGGGCATTGTTTATAATTGTTACAGTGAATCCTAGTAAGATAAAAGTTTCTTTCTCTCTCCCCTGTTCCATCTTCCACATTGCTTAGAATGTGACATACTTAGAGCCAGAACTTGAGATAAAGTGTAATCAGTATGTAGGTACAAGCTTTATCTTCTTTTCTCTGAAGTCTGACAATGCTTAGGTGATGGAAGTGGTACTTAAAAAGGGTTTTTTAATGCCTCTGTGTAGATATGTATACATACATATATATATATATATAAAGATACACACTTCTATTGTTTGTGTATGTGTATGTATTTCATAAATACATAAGGTTTAGTAGAAAGCTCCCAAACACCTATCAATTCAGTTTCCCAGATCTGGAATTATGATCAGACTAGTAACAACCTGTCAGCTTTAAATATTGGACTATTTGTCTCTCTGTGTCCAGTGCCTAAGATCTTGTTAATTACCTAAACTCTCTTTCTGTAGGTCTTGTTAATTACCCGTCTCCTGTCTCAGAGGACCTTGTTAATAACTTGTACAATCTCTCTAAAAAGGTCCTAATAACACATTAAAATTAAAGATGCTTTTCTTTTAGCACTTGTCAAGTGGTGTAAATTGAGAAATTTTCACATCAGTTTATTAGCCTGTAGTATAGTGTCAGATATTTTCCTAAACAAAAACAATTTCATGCACAAGGTTTGGTTATGGCACAAAACAATCTTTGTTTGCCAGGGGTACCCTCAGTTTCTTTAACTGTGTTCAACACAAAATCCACGTGGCTTCTGACTGCAAATTAACCTCTTGAGAGCCACGGCAATTGTAAAAATGAATGCAATTTAAGGTAACATTAGGTAAAAGTGTCAAAGCAGTGCATTAAGAAGTATGAAGACAAAACTATTATTGGTAAATGCTAAGAACACTAGACATAATGTTTGCTTAAAAATTCTTCATTGGCTGTATGATATGAAACCTCTGGAACTACCAGATTTCATAATATTTGCAAACCCAGCATTTCTTGTTTCACTATGAGACTCCTGTATTTTTAAATTGTCAAGAAATCAGCTCATAAATATTTGTATTATGCCTACACCAAACAGTAAATCCCCCAATCTTAACACTTATGTAATACTGCAATACCATATCCATAAAAACATTTAAAAAATACTCATCTATCCACTCAGCATTTGCAGGAGGTAACAAAATATGATCCCCATTTACAGATCTAAGTGATTTAGCCAAAGCCAAAGAAGAAACCTTTGCCAGATCAGAGATAACAGAAATTAGGGGTCCATATTTTGTCATTTTCTAACAAGTAGAATTACACACTTTTCCAAAATACTTCTCAAACCTTCTTGAAATAACAATAGTAAACAATAGCAATAAAAATATATAATTTTTCAAATAATCCTGCAATACTTGCTTTAGGAAAAAAAACCAACTTGCTAAATCACTTCTACCTTTTCTATATCAGCAGCTGTGAAACACATTGAAGATGTAGTTATCTTCATTCTTTTAATTAACAAATAAGAGTAATTAGCAGCAGAGCATGCATACAGACAGCCAGCACTTTAGGGCTGGCCAGGGGAAGGGCTATTCAGCATCTCTGTCCTACAACTCACCCAGGCAGCAGTTGGTGATGTTATGAGCTGGTGTCCTCCACGTCATTACAGCTTAGTCATTACCAATTAATTAGGATGGACTTGAGTCTTACCCAAAGCTCACCAAAGTCACTGAAAAGCCTCCAACTAAGTTTACAGACACAGCACCATCTGTACTAAGAACTTGACCTTCACACTATATATATGAAGGAGTTGGTTTTGGTCAATATTTTTTACGGGTGGGGGAAGAGGGTTGAATGTCCAGTGTGCTCCTGGAATACATCATGCAGTTGAACTTCATCAGGCAGGATGATGTTCACATGCCCCAGGACTGTTCCATCAGTCAAACCACGGCTTAGCTAAGTGGGGTTAACTGGGAGATCCACCTGCAAAGCAAACACCTCATCCACAGCAGAACACTGATTTTGGACACACCTCAATAAAAACACACTGCCTGGTTTGCTTGCAGAAATGGTATCCATCCAAAAGTGCTTAATAGCATGTTGAGTAAATAAAAAACAACTCAAAGTCTAAATTCCCTGTTTATGCTTTCTGCATACTGAATTTGTTACTCAGCCTCATCTATTCTGTGCCCACAGATTCACACAATCCTTTCTTCCCAGTACTGCTAGTTCAAAAAATTAAAAATGGATTCTCTGCGACAAATCCTCCACAGATAAAAGGTAAACTTAAACTGTAAACTTATTAAATATGCACATTTTGTATTAGTCTCTACTTCAAAAGAAAATAATTGTACAAGATACATTTGAAAGAAAGTAAACTTAGTCTAAAAGGTTTGCACAGAACATAACAATGGAACATATAAAAATCAAGAGCTTCTAACTTACTGCAGGCTAGATATTATTCCATAATAGCTGTCTTATAGAAAAGGTCAAAATGTTTACTGTTTTTGGCTTTTTGAAAATAAAATAGTATCTGTTTGTCTTATCAAAAGTTTATGTTTACATAAAAGTCAAGAACTAGTAAAAGAGACTCTCATACAAAGAGGGAAACAAATGACTAGAGTCCTTCTGAATGGGCACTGTGATGAGCTTTTTAATTACAAAATAAAGAAAAAAAAGTCCATCATGATTGCCATGAAAGATTTATATTTATCAAGATCTGCTGCATTCATGAACTTCAAAAGGTTTCACTACTTATATCTAGCATCTGCCTGAATGCAGAGTTTCATTTTTAAAAAATAAATGATATGTAATTTTAATTGTTATTTAAATTATTTCTCTTTAAAGGAGCATATTTAAATGGAGGTTTAACTTCTGACAACCCAAGCTGCAAACTAACCTTACTCGAATCTAAGAAATTCTTTATTAAGTAAATAATATTCTAAGACTGTCTGTAAACATGTTATTGAAGACACTAGGAAATAACTCAAGGAAGACACTAAGAAGATAATTTACTGAAGTCTGGATGAGCTTCTAGCAACCAAATCTTTTCTATTGCAGTTCCATTTCAGATCATTTATGTGCTTCACATCCATGATTAGCTTTGTTGAGAAAATGACTCCAAGTCAGAATTGTATGCACTCTAACCCATGACTAGAACTTAGTTTGGATGCAACAAGATCACTGTTTTAAAACCTTAAAGAAGAGATAATAATGAACAGTGTTATTTGCTTTTTGTTTTAAGAAACTACTACTGTGTCATTAAAGAATTCACAGACAGTAAAAAGGCAAATTTCTTAGGACCATGTTTTCCATTTAAAGCAGTGATTGATTTTACAACCTTAAGATTCTGGTTTGGAGCATTTTAATTTTAAACGCATTTTCCAAATTTAAGTCATTAAATAGAAATCAGTATCTTGCAAATATAAAGATTGCTAAGTTCTGGCATTATTCTGCAACATGATAAATGAATCATTTAACTTCTGAAACATTTACCAATTTTGAACAATGTGGGATGTGTATATATACACATAAAAATATAAAGAGATAAACATTGTATCTTCCTCACTGACAAAGAAAATCCAGAAAGGAAACTAACTGTGGGTTGCACATTCTTTTTCCTTAGGGAAAACAACTGTTGATAGACAAACAAAGATTAAAATGGATTATTTAAACCAAAGTTTCTTATCATCCCTGGTAACTTAATTCACTTTGCTTAACACATGAACTGCTGCCTCGTGCAATGATTTGAATACACAGAACTCGGCAAAGCCACAGTGAACCAAATGAATTCAGGGGAGATAAGTGGCCATGTGGCTTCTCCCATTCAGAAACAGAGTGGTCTCTAATTCTTGTACTCTAACATA
>NW_008659696.1:0-13528 GCF_000695815.1 Acanthisitta chloris | reverse complement strand
TTCCCTACAAAGAGTGTCATCCACCACAGCATTTGTTATGACTACTCTCATTTTCTTCACTTTTTTATTTATTCCATATCACCTTTCCTTTAGAATTGAAACCTTTCCCTCTAAAAACCTGATTTAGGGCAATGTAATAAATTAGCAATGAGTGTTTGGTGAAAGCAGAAGACTTTTGGGAAGAACCACAAATACAAGGACTTAAGAACATTCACAGTACATATTAGTAATAAAACATTAACTTCAAAATGAACTAAGAAGCGAACAAAACACCTAAAAAGTTCGTAACTTTTAGAAATAGACCAAAGACATAAACGTGTATAAAGCACAAAGATTGTGTTCCTCAACACTTCACATTTTCATTTATATAACATGTACAAGATATCAGATTGAAATACAGCAAAACCTACCTTGAAGATGGCAACATCCTCATAGGCTTGAAGTTCGTCATAAACGGATTAGTCGAATCATAATCAAAACTCTCCTGATGAGCTTCACCGAACGCACTAGGTGATTTCAAGTCAGTAGAACCGTCTGATCCCCCATTGCTAAGTTTATCTGACCTCTTGCTATCTTTTTTCCCAGTCACTCTTTCAAAAAGACTAACTTTCTCTTTTTTCTCTTTTTTACTTTCCTTTCTGATTTCGACAGGTTTGGAAAACAGACTTATGTTTTGATCCCACGTGGCTGAGCTTTCTTCAAACGGATTCTTCTGTCTTGGCAGTGTGGCAAATTTTTGGGGCAACGAAGCAGTCACATTGGTAAATGGGTCATTTTGTGCTTCAAGTGCAGTTTCATCAACTGTGCTGTCAAGCTGGCTCATTTTAGAAGTATCAACACTTAACGTCCTTCTATGTGGAGATTTTAGACTCCCTGCAAACAACCTGTCATTAGTATATTATCAATGAGACACAATATCCATTTCAGCTTAGATCTAGAAGCTTTGCAATTGACCCTCAGTTCAAAACATTGATGAGTAACTATGCTCTTTAGAAGAACCAACTTAACAGCTCTGGCTCTGACTTTGTGGTTCAGAAATGTTTATAGCTAAACACCACAACAAATTTTGTTTCCTGTGTGAAAACTAAGTTCTACAGAGAAGACAACTATGGCTAGTGTGCCATTCAGAAAGAGGCAGTAGTTTATTGCTGCATAATAACTCTGAACAAATAAAAGTATTTTGAGTTCTTTGTATAAATCAGGTTTAAAATTGGTGATAGTTTTTATCTTAGCTCTCACAAGATGCTATTTTGCCTAGATTCCCCTCTAGAAAGCAATATACCATATACCCTCAAATGAGAACAAAGGAAAAAAAATGCTATGTTATCATACATTATGACCAATAAAAGTTATTTCTTATGTTCAGAAATAGCAATATTACCACCAACTAAAGGAAGTGGAAAAACAAAAAAAAAGGCCGGCAATATTTCTTAACATTCAGGCCTTGTAATTGCTTCATAAACTAAAGAGACAGATTTTGAATGCTCTAATAGAAGTGAACTGTAATTGTAACGGTCATGAGTTTTACTTACCACCTTCATCAACTGAACCAAAAGACTCCAACTGACGCCTGAAAAGATGAGAGTAGCCAACAGTGCTGGATTTCATTTTCTCTGAGGAGACGTGTGGTCCCGTTAAGTCCGACATGGAATGAGCTGAGGAAAGCCGCTGAGGTCCCAAAAGGAAAGGCTTTTTTGGTTTTGATTTCATTTGTACTTCACCACTACATAACTCTATGTTTGCATCAGGTATGTGAGTACTTGGGATGATTGCAGAGGATGTATCTGAAAATGTCCCATCGTTTTTTCGACCCTTCATTTTGTCTTTTAGTTTAGCAAAAGGGGATTTGGTTTTGTCCTTCATTGACAAATCAAACATACTTGCTGTCATGTTATTCCTCATAAACTGAATATTAACCTTTATTTCTCCTCTGTCTTTAGTTCTCTTCCCTTGTCTGGACTCGAGGGGAAACCACCTTAAAGAAGAAAAAGAGCAAAATAAGTTATGTTTTCTGGAGCTACTCAATGCACTCTGATTAGCTGGTTAACATACCTGGTTAGTAAAATTGAAAATATGAAACCCAAATTCTATATCAAAGATTAAACTACTCCTTACTGAAACACTTTTTTTGTCTTTATTTGTTTTTGAAGAGAAAACTTAATAATTAAGCAACTACAAAGCAGTGTTCACCTGTTTCAAAAACCAAACATCTCTGGAAGCTTACTACACTTCATCAGAGCCAATGGGCTCACATCTGCTTACAAAGAATTTGTACCTAATGTTAATGATAAATACAGATATATTTTGTTTTGTTATTAAAAAAACAACTTGATATTTTTCAAATTTCGTTTATTTAGCAGTGATGTGTATTAACCCATACTATGTGGCAACTACCTCATCTAGTAACCTTTACCCCTTTGATTTTGCTCAGGTTTACACGTTAGCGAACATTTTCCCTTCTGCCCCTTCCTTCTAACCACTGATTAAGAACTATGTCAATTGCATTAGCACTGGCAAAGATATATCCACGACCCCTGAAGAGTCAACTACCATTTTGGTTCTGCAGCTGCATCCCCTACGGATGCTGACTGTAACTCCATGAGCACCAGGTGCAGGAGTGTGGGCACGTAGGTGTATCTAACAACTACACTCTCTTCTGCAGGTCACCAGTAGGATTAGCTTCAGAAATACTTCCACAAGCTTTGGAGCCAATATACAAATCCCCTCTCCTTGAAAAGAGATCAAAAGTGTCATCATCTCTTGCAAAAAGCCAAGCGTGCCTCTTTGCCAGGTCCAACAAAAGCTTCATCAATATCCAAGTGTCTTATTCATTCCCTATTGTGCTCCATTGTCCCATGGAAGCATCTGCAGAATTATGCCCAATCTTCCCTGCACAGCTTCACCTAAATGAATGACCAACAGACAATCCCTTCTCCACAACCATCACCAAGAGCCTTTCCCTATTTCAAAAGAGGCACAAGGGCATATTTCAGATCCAGCAGCTCCAAAGAATTGCTCTGAAGCCACTGTCAGGAGAAATGCCTACACAGAAACCAACACAACAGCACATTACCACGGGGTAACTAACTTGTGAGCTGGAGAGTAAGAAATTAAATTGACTAACAGCACAGATGCAAAATTGATTATACAGTTACACATACATTAGTCAATCCTGTCAAATATTAAAAACAAGGTCAGGAAAGGAGAAAAATAACCCTCCATTTCCATTCAGATTTCATAAATATTTCTAAAGATGAGAGCTGAAATCCAGTTTTCAGGCAGAGATACCATTTTTTGAGTGGAGAAGATACTTCTAAAAGTGACACTAAAGAAATAACAAAAGGATAAAGAGTATTATGCCTTTTCTTTTGTTGATGCTTTGTGATGTCCACGAGGTTTTATATTTCATACTAAACCAGAATAATTAAGGAATATCAGACTTTCTTTGTCCTAGCACTGAACAACATGAATCCAGACCACTGGATCCTGAAGTTCAAACCAGCATGAGGAAAATTAAACCTTTAGGAAAAAAGTTTTTCTTCTGTTGTGAGGTAACTTCATTTATGTATTTTAAATGAAATGCAAAACTTGAAATATGTGTCTGAAGAAGATGGATTGTTTTTCCTTTTAGTTAATAACATTTCACTTCTTCAGTAACTGATTCCAGAAACACTTCAAGTCATCTATGGAGTTGTTACAGAAAACACACACAACAGAACCAGGAGTAGATTTTTTTGGTGATATATAATATTGCAAAAAAAAAAAAGGAAGACAAGATAGCCTACTTTCTTTAAAACTCCTCTTTAAAAGAATATTGCCATATTCCCTTAAAAACTACAACCAATACACAGCAATAATGAGCAAGTCCTTGCTCAGACAGATCCTGCCTGTGCAGCTAAAAAGCCCAAACCAAACCCCACCCTGAAACCAGAAAAGTCCTCCCCATGATTCCTTAGACAGACTCTAAATATACACACAACTACAAATAAGGCTCAGGAGTGTTTTGAGAGATGCAATATGCAGAAAGGAACTCACTTTTTGACATTCAAGTTTAATGACTCAGCTTATGATCTCACAAAACATTGCCTTTTTCCCCTCTTTCTTCTCCTCACAGATCTCAAACATTAACACTGTACGTCTGATAAAACAGTTAGATTTTCATGTGTTTCTACTTTGGAATTACCAAAACTTTAATCTGATGTATGACACTTGTTAACTTGTTTCAGAACGATATCAAGACATAAAGTCTTAAACTTCTGCTATATGGAAGAAAGTGTTTTATTTAAAAAATTAATTTAACTCAATTTTTGGCATTCAATCAACAAGTCTGGGTCACTACCAGTACTCACCTGCTAACAGCACCACCTCCACATACTATTTTGACATTCACCTCTTCTGAAGCAGAGAATTCCAACACACAACTAATATATTACCTTTGCAGCTTCTAAATTTGTTTTCAAAATAATAAATTGACACTAAAAATAAGTTCAGCTGGGAAAACACTCTCCTTACTCTAGGAATATAACAGAACTGCATATGGGACTGAGCCTCATACCTGCCGGGATCAGGTTCAACACTACTAATTCCAACAGGATTTAATCATAAACTCTTTTACTCCAGCAAAACTCCTCTGGACTTCAGTGGAATTTCTACTTGAATAATGATTGTTGGATCAAATCTTTGTATAAAAGACAGATATTTAATTTTCATAGGCATTTCAAGGAGGTTTCTTTGTTACCCTGGAGGGTTTATCTTGTTTTAGTCATAATGAAGGTTCCATGTGCTTCAGCACATAACAAGACAATATGAGAAGCAGACTCAAATCATGATTTCCTTCAAATTCAAAGGCAACTAATTACTTTTTTAAACAGATGAGAACAAATGCAGGCACTGCATTTGTGTGGAGCTGCACGTGAACGAGCAACTGAGTCTGTAAATGTTTCTTATTAGAATCTGTTTCGACAACACATGGGTGTGAGCAGCAAATAGAAAAACCAGCACTGCATATAACAGAAATAAAAGAATTGGAAAATGAAGTCCACTGTTTTCAGATAACATTTGGGTCCTAAAATACTAAATTCCACTATACCACTGCCAATTTAAAAAATTGTAATGTATTATAAAAGCCAATAAAACTTGCTATTTTGGTTTTGTTTACAGTACTTTTAGCCACAATAAATGCTCCATTTGTCAGGCTGCCATGAGCTTATTCTATAGAAAGGCTGTACAAAGTAGGAAAATAGCCAATAACATACATGAACAAAACAGGGTGGCTTTTATGAGATCAGATGCCCTTTTATTTAATAACCAAATATTACATCCAGTCTTGCAGACAGTCTTTATTTAAACAGACCTTGTACAAAGTCTGGCAAATTTTCCCAACTTCAAAGGAAGCTCTATTGCCTTCTGAATCACATTCATACTTCTTGCTCTCACCTTCAAATGTTCTGTAGGGCAATGTCCTCCATACACACTCGACTTCCAACTTTTTCCCTGCAGCTTCCATCAGAACAACACTTACTTCTTTTTCTCATCTGCCTGTGAGTGTGCTAATGCCCTATGCCTGTCTTGTACAGGTTTCTGATGATTTTTAAGTATTATATAAATTGCCACTCTGTGTGCTGGTGATTTTTTTGAACACAGAATGACATGATCAACATTCAAGGAAAAATCCTGCTGACCAGTCAACCCTGACAAACTAAACCCCTATCTGAAGAAACATGGATACTTTGCAACCAGGACAAAATTACCTGATTTTGGCCACACCTACAATTAGGGATAGAAAAATTAAACTCTCTTATTTCTAGTAAAGACAATAACCATCTTTTAAATACTACTGAGAAAACTGTACAGTACTAGCAGTAGTGAAACTTTCACCTCTGCAAAGAGACTGGAACAGTGAAGAAGAAAACAGAAATAAGTTACTATAAATGAACAAGCTACAAAATTCTGGTCTGCCTATTCCATTTAAACAGCTAGTGATCTACAGATGTACTTGACAGTTCCAAGTATTTTCCCTTTTTCTCCCTTGAAGAAGCATCATTCAGCCTATTCTGCTCACCATGTAACAGTGAACAGGACAGGCTGACAGTATGGGTAAGAAAAACAGTAACAGGATGGGTAAGGAAAAACATTACATAATTTTAATTACATTTTAATTATATACTTTAACAGCCTCCAAAAACACTGGGTAACTTGTCTACTAATTTCAACAGGAATTGCAAGTCTTCTAGCCAGCACATTTGGCCTGTGCATGACAGATTATCTCCTGACTACGTCTTTTGGCCAGTGTTAAAGATGGAAAGTATTGAAGGAATTTTCCCACTCATTCTCCTGCTTCTCAAATATACCACTCTGCCTTCATTCTACCAGCAATTATACATTGAGCTGATCTAGTTTTGCTTTGCTGCAAACATTAGATTGCACCCAAAGAATTTCGCAAAATCTTTATTTTAGTCCACAAATGACTGAAGGAATTCTACAAAAAGCCATGGAATCATCACAGCATCCACAAGGCTTCTAACCTGGATTTTAAAGGCAAAAATTAGTATTCTGATCTGCTAAGCATCTTCAATCTGCTACACAGCAATGAGAAGAATTTTCTACACCATCAGATACTTCTAAACCTACCCCTAGAAAAGACCATCAGAATCCCAGTGATAGAACGTCTGTCAGCTGTCACAGGGAAGAAGTATTTCTTCATCTTAGATGACTACTATCAAGCTGAAGAAACTTCCTTGACCCAACTCTACTAACATAAATGTCCACAGTTAATTGATAAAAAACAACATGCAAAGCTCAGAACTGTCTGACATTTTCATTAGCAGCACATGGACTTTGAAAAATGCAGAAGTATGTTTTGTGATAAATCATTCCAATAACATACTGAGCAACTGCCCCAAAAGTCAGCAAGTAGGAAAATTAAGGCAAGGGGCTGAGCACAGACTACATCATATATGAGGGGAAATTAAGAAGAAAGCAGATTATTTATTAAAATAAGTGATGACACTCACAAAGATGAATACATTACTTTCTGGAAGCCAACTGAAATATTCAAAGTAGGATTTAAAATAACTATTACAGAGTGACATTGTAACAGCACAAAACATATGGGAACTGACAGATACCACAACATCCTCATTATGGGGTTAGTTAACATCGACTGGAAACAAAGCAATTAAAGTGGTCTTAGTTTACTTAATGTTTTGGCTTACAACTATGTGTGAATACTTTTATTTTAGAAACAAAATAACGGAAGGACTTAAGGCCAGTTTGTTGAGTGTGTGTGCAAGCATGTGTGTGTATGTGTGTGTGTGTGTCTGTGTCTGTGTGTGTGTGTGCGCACAGAAAATGGAGAAGCTTTTCAATCCAGATGGTACTTAGACTCTGACTCAGAATTATGACTTACTCAGAGGATGTGCATGCATTTGTGGTCAAAATGTAAATGCTGGGAATATTACCAGATCATTTGAAAATATCACTATAATTCCATAAAGCTACAATTGGGAAAAACATCGTGCTTTCTCCCATAACTATCTTTCTCTTCTGTTCCTCACTAATAACCTTCCTTCTTTTTTTTTTTTTTTTTACACTTACTGAGTGGTGCCACAAAACAACCCGTATGAAATCTCCAGGCTGCTCTTTATTTCCGAGCCTTTAACACACTTCTCATTTTTGACTCAGGTGAAGAGGTTTTTCTCTTGCTTTAACCAACTTGATAATTTCTACTACAGCCTGTCATTTCCACTGCTGTTAAGGTTTACCACTTAAAACACATTTTTCTGCTTTACATTAAAACCTAAAAGCTAGTAAATAATAGTGTTGTGTTTTGTAGAAATATTATTTAAAAGGCATTACTCATTACAAGCACTGAGTCCATAACATACTATCTCTTTACTAGTTGTTTTCTTCTTCATAATTCAAAGTGTATTTGAAGCCACCTACTCCAGTGCCTCTTGCTTATGCTGCTATAGAGAGAGAGGACAGAGCAGAGGCAGTTGAAGAGGGAACCTGTTCATATCCAAGAAGGAGTCAGCCAAGAAAGAACTCACATTTGGAGGAAGTCACACAATTTACATATCCTTCAGGAAGCTCAGCAGCACTAAGGAATAAGTGCTTGTAACACAGAGGAATTGATTGTGGTCAACCATTAGATCTTTTTGTTTGCTTGCTGAGAAATGTTTTTGGCTATTTTTTATGACTAACATAAGTAGAGAAGTATATGAGATAAGGCCAAAATTCCTACACTGTATTAGCTCAAAGAAGTTTTGTCTTTTTTAACAACAGTCCTGCAATTTGTGTGTGTGTGTGTGTGTGTATGTGGGTGTTGTTGAGGTATTATAGACCCCAGGGAGAAGAGGAAGTAAATCACAAATAAAAGATGTCTCCTCTGACATTTCCATAAGTAATAATAACCCTGAATTGCCTGCACTACTCCAATTCATAACATTCCAGACAAGTGTTTCATCTTAAATCAGCTGAACATACAATAAAATTAGCCATCCAGGAAACCTAATAAAGGAATGGACAATAAACAGGGTGGAATTAGAGAACAACAGGGACACAACAAAACTTGATGAAATGAGTAACACCATGGTGAAAGCTAATGGAAATTTGTTCTAGTGCTGTGTTCATTTAGCCCATAGGTGAAAAAAACCCAAGCACAGTCATTATGAAAAATAACTTCAGTAAATTAAGACATGTCACTAAATGAGTATTTTTTTTTATTTCATGGCAATTCCAAAATCTGTGTTGATGCTATGCAGATTATCAGCAGCATTAAGGCAACTACGAATTATAACTCTATTAAAATTATTACAAAAAAGTATCTATGCTTTAAAACAATACATTAATTGGTCATCATTTACATTTAAAATGCAAGAGTAGAAGAGGTATACTTATTCTGCAACAGCAGACCAAAAAAGTGCCACGTATTTCTCAGGATGAATTAAAAAAACCCACATGGTGCTACTGCAAAAAATAAAAGTCATGTCTGAAATCTAACATTTGAAAACTTTTGCTAAATAAGTTAGTATAAGCATCCAATTTATTCCAATAAAGCAGTATCCCCTAAGCTTTTTGAAGTGTTAAAAACCTCAGTAAAATCTCTCAGCACCTGGAGCCTAATTTGCAGCTCTGTAGAAAAGAGCAGAAGTAAAAAGTCCCTGTGCATTTCTAACTACGAAAGAGATGTCGGAGACATAAATTTACAAACTTGCAAAGTGCGATGGGCATTTTTGCACTAAGACAGAAAGAAAATGGACTAGGATCCTGCAGATGCTTTGGATGAAGTCTCTGGAAGAGACCTAGCAAGGGACCATCTGAGCTGCATCTGGATCTAACTGTTGCAAGAATTTGTACTTTTAAGAATTCAAAAAATCGACAGTTTCAGAAAAGAAAAGGACATTGTATGATGGTGCACACAGAATTTTCACTATCAAGTTATAGTAAACAGACTGCTTTGTATGGGCTGCTTTGTTTCATTAAGTCTTGAGCCAGAGCAAGTTTATTAGAACACAAGACGCGCAAATCCTATCATGAGGCCTCTGCCTGAAAACTTAACTGCAGGGAGTATTTTTCTTAAGATGTGACAAGTAAAAAAAAAAGCTGCACAAAAAAAGAAAGGATTATTTTCCCCTAACAATGTTCCTGAATCCGCAGTGATTTCTCAAATTTATTTCTTCCAAATTGTAAAAAATTAAATTAAAAAACTATAAATAAAAAGCCAAATGTCACACACCCCAGTCTTCCTAGGAATTCGAAATCAGCTGGTAGCCCTCACTTCTCATACCTCCTTACTAAAAAAGCACTAGGGAATTGCTGACAGGGTTCAGCATTGTGCAGAATATTAAATATCTTTTTTGCAATACCCTGGTGACTCTTGAGTCTGTCTCTTACAGCACCATATGTACAGCTGTGTTGGAAAGAGGAAGCTATTAAATATATTAAAAAGTAGAAATATTACCAATAGACACTTCATCAAATAACTGGATCTCATTCATCCCCAAACAAAGCAAGAAATGTTAAGGTTACATCAACATAAGAAAATAACTCTGGATTTAATAACAGCACAAGCCTGTTGAACATATTTGAAAGTAAAAACATTGCTTAATAAAACAGATTAGTGTTTCTGAAACAATGAATATAACTTTCAACCATCAGAAGGCTTTGGTAACAAAGACATTGGACTTGGTCTTGAAAGGCATTTGGTGTCTCAGTTCCCACACCATAGTCACAGCTAGAAGGTCTTCAGGTCCAAATATATTGCCCTTAGTTTACTGCCAGCACAGGACTAGGAATAGTTTGTCTCAAAAAGGATTTAATGAAAGTTTTAAAAAAAAAAAGTAAAAGAGTTTTGTTTGAGATCACATTTGCAAATGGATTCTTGAAAGTTTCCCCTCGTCCTGCACACATGTACGAACATTGCATCCACATCTCCAGCTCATGCTTAAAGGAGACAGCAACAACACACCCACAGTGCACGAAAGCACACGAGAGACAACCATCAAAGCTCTTCAAAAACATCAGAGCACTTATGGACTTGGAGTTATTTTTTTCGAAAGTGAGTTTCAGAAAGGACATTTTCGGGTTTCTAAGCACCTCAAGACATCAACAGGGAAACTGGACTTTCAGTGGCTCCTACCTCATAAGAATTTAAATCAGCATTAAGTGAGTATGTGCTGCCAAAACTCCCACCAGCCTCCGAGCCACACTTTAACACTTACCGAAGACTTTTACAAGTACGGCTGGTCGGCTCTAGAAGCCTAACACCCATCAACTTTTAATAAGATTTGGAATCTTAAATGCTCAACTAACTTCTGAAAAAAGGACTTTGTAAAGATCTCCCCACAGGACCCCATCCTGTGCAGCACAGCTCGCAGGCAATGCGCGGCTCACCCTGGTGATTTTGGTGGTCTGGGAAGAGCTGCTCCACGTTTACATAGCAGGAGTTCCTCTCCCACACTTCAGAGAAAGAAATGAAAAAAATAAAGAATACCTATGAAGCTCTGCTAAGCAAAGCTTCATATAAAAACACTGCAGAGATCTGAATGTTTATTTAGCTATCACGAGGACTGTGTTAATCGCTCCACTTAAAAATTTCTTGAATAATTTCGCAAGATTCCAATACTACTTTTGCAAAATTTGGGGCAAGAGCCTATGGTTCTTTTTTTAGGGAAAAGAGGTAATACATGAATTATGTGCGTATTTTCCTCCAGTTTCTGAATACATATTTCTACCTAGATGTACAGTCATTTAGTAGCATTTCTCCCTCACTCATTCACTGTTTCTTCTATAGAGTAGCTAGGTGTTGCAACTAAGGCAGTTGCCTATTGAATGGCAAGATAATTACAACTAATGATTAAAGAATTTTTAAGATGCACGTCTAAAGAGCACTGAAACTTCTTGAATCAAGTGCAAATAGAAATTAAGGCCCTAAGGCTACAGGCATTACCAGGTATTGCATCAAGATAACCAATCTGTCCCTAAAAAAATTAAGCAATTAAAAAAATACTCTAGACAATGAACCCGCAAGAGATTCCCCATGGACCTCTTCCTTCCTATATATAGCTTGTGAACACAGAATCATAGAACTTAGGGGTTGGAATGGATCTTACAGATCATCTAGTCCCAACTCCCTGCCCTGGGCAGGGACACCTCCTCACTAGATCAGGTTGCTCAAGGCCTCATCCAGCTTGGCCTTGAACACCACCAGGGTTGGGGCAGCCACCATGCCCAAACATAATGTTTTGCTACAAAGTAATGCACAAAGACAAACAAACTAACTAACTAACTAACAAGGCAAAGACAGCTTTGACTTATCGTTGGTGCTCCTTCAACCTCAGCCACTGCCTGTACGCAGGACCAGGTTTTGAGGTGGTTTCCGCAGAAACAGTTGCCTGATCAACAAGACCTGTCTGGAGTTTCTGCACAGATTTTCACATCTAACTGCCCACACCAACACTGATGGAGGTTCACACCTCCCTGGCAGAGGCAGCGACAGGCAAGTGATGCCAATCTTAGTCACTCTGATGCAAAGTCCAGGACCTTACCATAGACACACCATCACCAAGAATATCAGGCTGAGGTTCGGGCCTGGGTGCCTTTCTACTCTACTCAAGACACACCAGAGGAGGAAAGGCCCCTGGAGCAGGAACATTTTAACTACTGCAGAAAGATCTGTCAGCATTCATACATCACTGCCTACATAGAGCTCACTCGGAAGTCTCCATGATGTTCTCAGACAACTTCTGTGGGACAAGCACAGCTCAGACAAACCCAAAGCAGGCAGTCACAACCACGTGTGCAGTATGCTTGAGCCTACAGTTCATCCCTATAACTTTGCAGGATGAATTACACTGGTACCAGACATCTTCGTGCAACCACGTACAAACTAGGAGCTACCAACATCTTTGCTAATTTAGTTGAAAAACCCAGACAATTAGATATGTTTACAATTCAGCTTAATAAACCATGATGCTTTTTAAAAAAAGTTACTTTGTTTTTTGCATTCCAGTGCCTGAATTTGATGGCAAACAACAATTTTATCTGTCAAAAGCTTATGTAGGTACTGATGGAAGCTACCACAAGAGCTGAAATTTCTCTTCAGTCTTCTCTGTGGAGGCCTGCTGTACAGTGCAGCCTGCAGGATCGTGGCCTAAGCTTAATCAGGATCAGCAAAGCACTGTGCTGTTGTGGTGAGCCTTCATTAAGTCACAGTTCACTGACCACTAAAACACAAATATAAAATATTTAAAGGCGCTTGGTTGCAGCAACTGAAGGAAAACAGTTTTAAAGGGAACAACACCAGGATTTGAGGGTGTCTCGGTCTCATGCATGGTTCAGACTGAGGAAGGAGTTGAATGGGGATATGTGCAGAACAAAGAAAAATCCTTAGGAAAAGAAACTGAAATGAGTTCATGTTACACAGAAGAAGTGGTCAAAACAAGTGAATGCTATTGACAGTCCTGCCCAGTGCAAGGTTAGCACTGTGATTACAGTAAACTTCTCTGGAAGAGGTCAGGCTGCAATGACATAACTGTGTATGTTAAGGGCTTTGAAGAGAAAAACATTCTAATTTCATTTCAAAGTACACTGACAGTAAGGCCACCCTTCCCCACCCTCCCCAAGTGCAACAGTATAAGGACAACAAATCATAATGAAATAAACCCCAACCATACTTACTCCGTTTTCCGCCTCTGCTTGTCTTCAAATACATCATTCAGATTTATGGACACCTGTCCCAAAAACCTGTCCAGCCCCACCAGCGACCTGTGCATGACAATCAGGTAGAGGATGTACTTTTCTGGATTCTCCTGCATGAGCAATCCAGGCAGCTCGAAGGAGGCCTCTTCCTTCCAGATGGGATCCAGGGTCTTCTCGGCCACCGAGGTGGAGTACTTCTCCTTGCCCAGCTGAATGATGGTGTAGGCATCGTTGCTGCCGTTTTTACCTTTGGCCTTCAGACCCTTGGCTTGGAGAACCGTAACTTGCACGTGAGTTGGGAACCACTTCTGGGCTTGCTCCGCCA